>NC_081529.1:34440039-34740039 GCF_030273125.1 Centropristis striata
CGATTGTCACTAACAGTCCAGACAGACACACATGCACAGACGCTGTGTTTTCACACTAACAAGCGCGCAATACACACACACACACACACACACACACACACGCACACACACTCCTTTGTCTCAGGGTGTGTTCAGTTGCTTGGATGTGTATGAACGCCAACAACAGGGAGTCAGAGGGAGAGAGAGTCAGGTAATGAGCTGCCTACAGCAGGCAGACAGACAGGAACAGGAAGAGACAGACAGGCTGCAGACAGACAGGAACAGGAAGAGACAGACAGGCTGCAGACAGACAGGAACAGGAAGAGACAGACAGGCTGCAGACAGACAGGAACAGGAAGAGACAGACAGGCTGCAGACAGACAGACAGTCACATAACAGCAGCAGAGCAGGTGAACACACCACAGGCCTCTTAATGCTCCACTGCTCTCTTTAGGGAACGCTGGTCCCCGTCAACATCAGCACCTTGGTGACACCACATGACTATTCACTGCTGTAGACTTGTATACTGCCCTACAAACCTAACTACAGTAACTAGATTTTTGATCGAAATTGAGTTATAACTAAAAATCAACTCCTTTATGTCTGTTTTATCTTGTGACAAAGTTTTAGATTTCAATTGTGCTTTATTTCAGAGGAATAATAATGTAAAAAATTGCAGTAACTACAAAATCCAAACCAAACCTAAAGCTAACACTTTCTGTCAGGGCCTTTCTAAATAAAAGCGAAGCACGTATTTTTTTCGTTCCCCGTGTTTATTTCTTGGGTCTTTATTTTATGTATACATCGTGAAAATGTTTGTATATTGATGTGTTCAATTAAAAAGATTTTTTAAAAATGCATATCTTTTCAGTTCAACTGGATAAGGTGAAAAAACGGTAGACTCGCTTTTATTTTGAAAGGCTTCAAATCAACTTCCGGACCTCACAGGTTACATTGCAGTGATACCTCACTGCGATACATTGCAGCCTTGTATTCCTTCATTATGTTGACTAGTGAAGACAAGAATATTAGAAATTATAAGTTTATTTGATAGGGAAATTATTATCTAAATAGTGAGTAAGTAAAAAAGTGAGATAAAATTATATTAACTCTTTGATGCACAACATATTGACAACCCTTCTAATGCACAACATAGGTCTAAAATGACCCGCATTCATTCCCCATGTTATTTCATGCTTGCTTTGTGTTTCTGTGCTTGATCTTTTGATATCAATTTATTGATATTTTACAATTGAATATTCCAAGTACTCTTTAAATATCTTGTTTTGATAACAACGTATCATTATTTCCATTTTGCCTCTCATACATTATGAAGAAAAAAAGATTTTGTGTTATTACATAGCTAACTACTTGGCTAAGTAGCTTGCTAAGCTAACTACTTAGCCAAGAAGTCAGCTAAGTATTTAGCTTAGCAAGCTACTTAGCTAAATACTTAGCCAAGAAGTTAGCTAAGTAGTTAGCTTAGCAAGCTACTTAGCTAAATACTTAGCCAAGAAGTTAGCTAAGTAGCTAGCTTAGCAAGCTAGTTAGCCAAGAAGTTAGCTAAGTAGTTACTGAATACTGAATGATGAAAATAATGTATTGCAAATATATAGAACATAAAAACTCATATACATATCGGGTCACTTTCGACCCATGTTGTGCATCAAAGGGTTAAGACAAATATATAACATTACTATTAGAATCTTTTACAGCAATGCAAAACCTGACTGCAGTTAGTAACTACATTTTGGGGGTCAAAGGTCAAATAAATAATCATGATTTTTGAGTGTGAGATTTAATTCATCAATACATGTAGAAATAAGTGTCATATCACTTATCTCCCTAACTATCTCCCTCACTAACCCATTTGGCTGGTCAGTTAAAAAACGTTAAAGCAGTTATTCTCAGTTTAATCCTTTGCTAGTTACTGCAGTTAGACTTTATAGTTCAGTATATATATGTATACTGTGCACTTATATAAAGCGATGCAGCGAGGGATGAGAGGGCTGACTGGAATGGACAAAAACAAGACATAGGTGAAAAGATGTCCGGTTTCTCGTCTCATTATCTCAGACTGAACTACAGCCTCTCTGAGAAACTGTGACCTGAGTGACTGCGAGGGAGCAAACACAAGCAGCAGATCTTAAAATAGCTCGGGGCTGTCGAGGTGTTGGTCCCCTAACACCTGGCCGGCCACTTAAAGCTCGCTGAAGGACAGAGAGATGGAGGAAGAAAGCATGGAGGAAGGAAAAGGGAGGAAAAAAAGGACAGAGCCTCCAGGGACGTGACTGACTTTCCAGGAAGAGATGAAAAAGTGATACGAGCACAAACTTTTGAGCATGACTGCTCTAGCCACAGCAGTGTCAGCCACACACACACACACACACACACACACACACACCCACACAGAGAATATTAATGTTTGACCAAAACTGAGCAGCGACTCCTTGGAGTGTCTGTTAGTCCAACCAAACGCTGAACAAGACATTTAATGAACAAAACGTTCAAATAAACTGTCATTAAGTGAAAATACAGTGAAAGGGTCAAAGTTATGAGACCAAACCGCTAAAAAAGTCCTTTTTTATATCTATATAACGTTATATATAACTTTATTGACACGTTGCCGTGGATACGCATTGTTCTGCTTCTCTCCTGGTGACGGCTCGCCTTGTTAGTGACCTGTCAATCAAAGGTAGCCCCGCCCCAAATCATACGATTCTTTATCTTCTATTTTCTTCTTAATGGAGCCATTATTTATACTATTAACATCAGATTGTCTTGAAGAAGATTTTTTACTAGTGATTGAGACCATAGTGTTGTCCTGAAAAACAAATTCTGAAGTAATAAATCAAGTGAGAAGTTTTCTCATTTTGCATTGAAATGAATGGAACAAAATGTTTTTGCAGCCAAACTTAGCGCCCCCTGCTGGAGTTTTTGTTAGAATGCAGATTAAGGCACTTCCTGGTTGGCCTCCCTGCTCAGACCCGGAGGTTGCCGCCTGATTAAAACCCTATTTTGCAGACTTTTCCAAAGGAAACAGCTTTGCCATTTTGCACCACAAAAAATCACTCAAAACGTAATTTCCTTGCCCTTTTCCATCTGGAAAAAAAATATTCATACTAATAGGTGAGTAAACCTTAATTTTCGATAGTTTTATGCAATTATTTTCAAATTAAATAATGGAAACTTGTTAAAATGCAACTGTGAACTTGGACTGTTCAAGATATTCATTTCAATGGGTCGTTGGTAGTAGTCGACCGATATGGGTTTTTTAAGGCCGATGCCATTTATTTTGATTTTTATTATTCCCTTTATTTATTCAGGTTAATTGTGTCCTTGTGACAATATGGTATACCTGATATATTTTATATTTTTGCAGTAAAACTGTGTTTTCAGAACTTTTGTACTATTCCTTAATTTACGATGTTTAAAAGTGTCTACTACGGTGATATGCAATTTTTTATTTTATGCCCTACTTCTCGTGTAATTTGACAGTGTTTTACTGTAATTTCTACAAACATTTTTTACAGTGTAGGAATATATTTTTTCCAGATAGAAAAGGGCCAGGAAATGACGTATTGAGTGACTTTTTGTGGTGCAAAATGGCAAATCTGTTTCCTTTGGAAAAGTCTTCAATATGGCCTCCTGGAGGTCATGTGACGAATTAAAGCATTGCTATTGGTTCCCTATACTCTTCCCTCTTTTTTTAAAGTATTACATCACTCCAAAAACATGCATTGTAGAAATTTGACAGGCCAAAAATGTTTATGTTGTCTGAGGGTTAAACATATTCAATGATAAACTAATTGGCTAGTAATCTGTAATATAGATGCTTTTGGCAGAATGATGCAGGAAAAAAAGCAAATAAAATATGATTTCACAGCAGGCTTTACAGACTGTTGACTGTGCAGCAGTCAACCTCCATCATATTTGTGCAACAGCAACAGACATGCACCTTTAAAACCTCCAGATGCTCATATGAAGCACACAAACTGTGCACAGAGTGCTGCTGCACATCAACAGGCAGCATCCGAGGAAACACTGGATCTCTTAAAGGAAAAGAAGGAGGAGAGAGAATAAAACAACAATAAAACAACAGCCGGGACATAAAGAGCTCTCACGCAGCTACGCTGGATCAAACCGGTTCTCTTCACCTCTCTCTCTCTCTCTCTCTCTCTCTAACCCAGAATCCACCGTCAACACGTCAAACATCAAACCTTGCCATGCAGATCATCTGGTGGTTGCCATGCCAACAGTGAAGCTTTCATCTCTCTCGCTCCGCACTTATCCCCGCGTCCTTTTGTTTGGCAGGGCGGCTCGTCCTCACTGTATAACCCTGGTCTCCTTGGAGTGTGTGGAGTGTTTGTTAACATCTCCAGTGAAGGGTTCTCAGTGTGTGTGTGTGTGTGTGTGTGTGTGTGGGATGCGTAGGCGCTAAACCAAAGCACTAAAATGAATGGAATAAAAAGCTTAGATGTAGCTCTTTGAGATGGGTGACAGACAGAGAGAAAGATTGTGTTTGTACATCCTTTTCGCAACTCTGATATCTCAAAAACAGAATTAATAACCCTCTAATTATGGTTGTCGACATCAATACGGTTTCTCATGACAACTTCAGCTGTTGATCTTCTCTGTGAGCGACAAAACATCAGTTTGCTTGTTTTCATCAAAACAAGCTGCTGATTTGCAAAATAAATAAAAAAGACACAAATGAGTTATTAAAGTAGTTATTAGCAAAATGACTAAAAGAAAGTCACAAAATGACTAAAAAAAGACACAAAATGACTAAAAAAAGACACAAAATGACTAAAAAAGACACGAAATGACTAAAAAAGACACAACAACAGACACAAAATGAACAAAAAAGACACAAATGACAAAAAAAGACACAAAATGCCTAAAAGAAAGACACAAAATGATCAAAAAAGACACAAAATGACTAAAAGAAAGACACAAAATGACCAAAAAAGACACAAAATGACCAAAAAAAACCCAAAATGAGAAGACAGAATAACCAAAGAAACACACAGGACACAAAATGACTAAAAAAGACACACAAAATTATTGTAAGAAAGACACAAAATGACCAAAAAAAAACACAAAATGACCAAAAAAAGATACAGAATGACCAAAAAAACCCCACAGAAGACACAAATTGACAAAAAACGACACAAAATAACTAAAAAAGACACAACAACAGACACAAAATGAACAAAAAAGACACTAAAAAAGACACAAAAAAGACACAAATGACCAAAAAAAGACACAAAATGACATGAAAATGACTCAAAAATGGAGAAAATAGCCCTATAAGCCTCCATAGAGTTAAAGCCTGGCCTCTATAAGTAAAAGATTTGCTTCAAATATCAACGTCTGCTGCCGTCTAACCTCATTTGACAGTTTAGAGATCAAAAAGGAGGATGAACATAAAGAGTCATGACCTAATGCACAAACACACAGACTCCCAAATACATGAAGCACTTTATAATCCGTGTCAAAGCTGCTCGACAGCTCGCAAACAGCCCGAGGGGTTGGTATTAGTCATAATCCACCCAATTACATGATGAATGGAGCCATGGAGAGACAGAGACAGACAGAAAAACTAGAAAAACATCAACCGCCAGATGTATTTACACACTAAGATTAATATCAGACATGTTGTTGTGCTTTTATCCTGTGTGACCACCAGTATTGAGTGGGCCACGCTGCCTTTTAGTGCTGCTGTTTTACAGAATTGTGAGAGCGATTAGTAATCAAAAGCCATAAAAGGAAGACAGACTGTGAAATTTGAGGACGGAGAAATAATACTCTGTTGGCTAATAAGAGAAAGTACACTGTAAAAAAAGAAAAAAGAAGAAAAATGTCAGCTGTGGTTACCAGAATAATTCTGCAAAAAATACAGTACAAATGTGAACAACTCAGTTTCAGTTTGATGATGATATACCAAGTAAAACTGGAGACAAGCTCAAATATATTTAGTATAAAATAGTAGAACTGGATGGAACCCTCTTATATGTTAGATTTGACACCTTTGTTCACATTTGAAACAATTAAAATTCTTTATTGAGCATGATAGTGTTTTGAAAGTTAAAAAAAGATTCAAAATCACATTTTATGTCGGACTGAAGGACTAAAAAAGACACAAAATGACTAAAAAAAGACACAAAAAGACACCAAATGACTAAAGACAAGACACAAAATGACTAAAAAAGACACAAAATGACTAAAAAAATACACAAAATGACTAAAAAAAGACAAAATGACAAAAAAGACACAGAATAACCAAAAAAAGACAAAAAATGAGACAACAGAATGACCAAAAAACCCCCACAAAAGACACAAAATGACAAAAAAAAGACACAAAATAACTAAAAAAGACACAACAACAAACACAAAATGAACAAAAAAGACACAAATGACCAAAAAAGAAAAAAAAGACACAGAATGACCAAAAAAAGACACAAAATGAGACGACAAAATGACCAAATAACCCCCACAAAAGACACAAAATGACAAAAAAAAGACATAAAATAACTAAAAAAATAAAATTTTCATGTAAAGTTAATGGAGAAATACAATGAAGACACAATGACCCAAAAAATAACATGAATATTCAGTCTAAATTAAAAAAGTTTTTGCCGATATTTACATTTAAATTTACAGTAGAAAACCCACTCATTGTATTCTTTACATTTTTTCCGGGAACCAAAGCTTCTGGTATTTCACCGTAAATTAAACAGATTATTTTTTACAGTGTACATTTATGTTAAGTATCTCCTGCTCGACTTCATTAGAAGATCCTAGACTGCTGCAAGCAGCTCAAAATATCTAATTTATTTATTTTTCCCCCTATTTTTGACAGTGATGTGGCACACAATGGAGGCATCAGCACCGACACACAGCAGAATTAGTATATAAGTTACATGAAATAACAAAGGGTGTGTTTCTAACAGCGGCTCTGTGTCGAAGCCTGTAATCTTTACTGGATCAAACAATCTGTCTGTGATCTCACAAGAGTCAGCTCTGCTGCTGGTAAAATGAGACACTTTATCTGAACTTTCAGCAGCAGAAATCTCCTTTTCTGCCACTTTAGTAGAACACCCATGAGCTGCTACTGATAAGAATACATGTTATGATAAGACTGTTAATGTGGAGTAAATCAAATATAGCAGTAAAAAGTAGTAAATACTCCAATAACTATATCACTTTAACATTTATTTTAAACACAACTGTAAATGACCTTTAGCAAGGTTCCTATTGGTGTTTTTGTATTATATAGCTTGTTTTTCATGTTTGTACATTTTCTAGGTGTTTTACACTGTTGTGATGCTTTTATTTTGAAAAGGTGCCGTCCAGTGTGATACGGGTGCTTTAATTTTGAAAGGTAGTGACAGGAAATACGGTAAAACGAAAAACAAACGGTAAATAATAACAAGTGCGTCGTAATTCATATAAAGTTGATATAAAGTATCAAAAAGGCTTCTAACGTCTTATTTTTATTTTCATGGAGCTACGATTTTAAATAAATCAGTTAAAGTCGACGACATTCAGCCAGGAATGCTACTAAACATACATTCAAACCAGAAAAACAATATAGAGCATGTAGTAAAACCAGTAATTTATTAACTTTATGCAAAAAGCAACACGTGTTTTTGACAAGGTAACTCAGTGTATTTAATGGAAGGGTATGCATGCAGGCAGATATACGTAAACTGGCTTCAAAATAAAAGCACTGCGGTTGTATTGATTTCTAATTAATGGGTAACCTCACGCGGGCCGCCCAATGCCCAGGTCTGGTCTAAAGTGACCCGACTGAGTTTTTATGTTCTATATCTTTGCAATAAATCAATTTCATCATTCTGTATTCCAGGTTTTCCTCAATCAATTTGTTTTTGATCATCATACATCCTCATTTTTTTAGTTTTTATTCCTTACTTTTTGAATAAAAACCCTTTTTGGATCACTATTACTGCTTCTAATGCACAACATGGGTCAAACATTTCATTATGGGGTATTGTGTGTATAATTTTAAGGAAAAATGACTTTAATCAATATTGGAATAAGGCTGTCTGCATCACCGTAACACATTTTTATATTTAAAAAAAAAAAAAAAAAAAGGATTTTTTTCTTTTTTTCCCCTTGACTAGCACTTAAATATGCTCAAAGGTAGCTGGTATCACCAACATGTATTTTATTAAAATATACACATATTTTTAATACAAACAATTCTATCATTACCATAACATTTAACCATTTTTTCTCATCAATTTTCATTCCGATTTTGTTCTTTATACCATTATATTTGATTATATTCTGTTAAATTATACATTTCAAACAAATGTATATTTATTTTTATAAAGTTTATTACATATTTATTGTATATAAGTGTTTGATTATATCTGTTAAATTATACATTTTTAAACAAATGTATATTTATTTTTATAAAGTTTATTACATATTTATTGTATATAAGTGTTTGATTATATCTGTTAAATTATACATTTTCAAACAAATGTACATTTATTTTTATAAAGTTTATCAAATATTTATTGTATATTAGTGTGGGGGAAACCATGACATTTTTATCTGGACGCATTACGGTAATGAAATTGTGAATCAAAAATATGTTTAAAAATGTAGAAAATATTATTTTAACACGAAACAATGAATTGTGCCTCATTTTGGTTACATTGTTCATTCATATAAAAGTGAAATATATTTAGTTTAATAAAGTATGTCCTTATAATCTTCACAGACATGACTTAGACTGGCTTCATGAGAATCACCCATAAGTGGCTTTAAGCGAAGTGTGTACTCAGTGTGTATTCAGTGTGTATTCAGTGTGTATTCAGTGTGTCGGTCCAATCTGTGTGTGTGATCTAGACAACAACTACTTCCTCCCTTTTCTCTTCTGTTAACTTCCTGTTTGGTGAGATAGCCTCAATAAGAGGAAAGCTCCACCTTTTCATTACTCTCTCTGTTTAGTGGAGCACAAACAGACGTTTCTCCAGCAGAATGGATGCTTTTTCTCCAGCTGCAGCTAATCGCTGCTTATAGGAAAACTCAGCTGTCAAGTAGAGTATATGTGCTTTGTCAGTGTGCTTTTATTAAATACATATGCTGGACAATAACACACACACACACACACACACACACACACACACACACACACACACACACTTAATTTAAATTAGTGTGGATAAAATGCACATACATACAAAACAGGTACATCTCAAAAAAATTAGAATATTGTGAAAAAGTTCAATATTTTTTGTCAGTTATTTCAGAAAGTGAAACTCGTATATTATATAGATTCATTACACACAGAGTGAAATATTTCAAGCCTGTTTTTACTCTTAAATTTGTGATTTTTTTCTCTTAAATTTGTGATTTTTTTTCTCTTAAATTTGTCATTTTTTTCTTGTAAATTTGAATTTTTTTCTCATGATTTTTAGATTTTTTTAATCATAAATTTGCATTTCTTTTTCTTAAATTTGATTTTTTTTCTTGTAAATTTCTGAGTTTTTTCTCTTAAATTTGTAATTTTTTTTATCTCAAACTTGTCATTGTTTTTCTTGTAAATTTGAATTTTTTTCTCATAAATTTGTATTTTTTTCTTAAATTTTGATTTTTTTTCTTGTAAATGTCTGAGTTTTTTCTCTTAAATTTGTGGTTTATTTTCTCACATAATTTGTGATTTTTTTCTCATAAATTTGTGATTCTTTTTCCTCTTAAATTTGTCGTTTTTTCCTCTTTTGACTGTAGCTAACTGCCATGTTGTAAAAATTCATGCGAAAAAAATACAAATTTACGAGAAAAAACCCCTCAAATTTATGATAAAAAAAAAATCCAATTTAAAAGAAAAAAATGACACATTTAAGAGAAAAAATCTAAAATTTATGAGGAAAAAAATCACAAAATTACAGCAAAAACAGGCGTGATGAATCTATATAATGTACGAGTTTCACTTTCTGAAATGCGTGAATGCATCTTGCATGTGCAAGTCCATTCATATAAAAAAAAAAAAAGTCTCAGTTTTCTTGCAAACTAAAGAAAAGTGACACAGATGAACAAAAATTAGCTGGAACCTACAACAACTTTACTTCTCAAAACTCTACCAGCAACAACTTCCTGTTCTCTAATCTACTTCTTCTTCTATTATATCCTCCAGCGATCTTCTCCGAGGCCACACATAAACTGTTTTATCTGGCTCAGCTTGTATCAGTTCACAGCCTACCTGAGTAGGAGGATTACCCCGGTGATTACTATTATAGAAATCTAATAAACACTGAGCTACCTCCAGCACCTTCCTCTTCTAGATCACTACAAACATTGGATGTGTCACCAGTTTTTCTCTCTGGCTCTGACAACATTTGTGTCTGACTGTATTATTGTAAAAAAAAAACAAAAAAAAACAACTGTAATCTTTGCTGTATCAAACGTTCTGTATCTGTGAACCCAGAAAAATCTGCTTTGTTGCAGCATAAAATCTCCTTTTTCTGCCCCTTAAGTAAAACATTTATGAAACAGCTTTCATCTACGGCTGGGCGATATGGACCAAAATTTATATCCCAATATATTTAGGTTTAATATCGATTTACGATATATATATATTCCGATAATTCTATTGCAACGTGAGAGCAAATGTTTAGCCAAAGTCAAATACACTCATGGAAAAAAATATTAGACCACCCATTGTTTTCTTTAGTTTCTTGTTCATTTTAATGTCTGGTACAACTAAAGGTACATTTGTTTGGACAAATATAATGATAACAACCAAAATAGCTCATAAGAATTTAATTTAACAGCTGATATCTAGACATTTTCCATGATTTTCTGGATAAAGATTTTGGTTATCATCAAGAAAACCATGAAAAATTGCTCTATATCAGCTAAAATAAGACTAAAATCACAGTGTTTGTTTTTTATTTTACAGTATAAAAAACAGTACTGTAAATAAAAATACAGTAGTTCTACTGTAAATAATAATTACAGTAGGTTACTTGTTAATTGCCGCCAATAAGTTTCTGTAAAAATCACAGTAAATTCTTTACAGTGCAAACATCTACACTGTCCCAAGCCCAGAGTATGCCATAAAGCTCCTATTTATCCACAAACAATAGCTTATTCAGATGGTTCAGCTGCCTCTGTTTGCTTTTACCCTCACAGCAATTTGTCTAATTGAACTTAAATAAGAGTATTCCCTTTGGACTGCTGACACAAAACCCCTTTCATCCACAGACACGCCTCAGTGTGGGACTCAGATGTCAGTTTAAAGCAAAAGTCAAAAACTCGCCGAAACGCCCCTAATCTGAATACGAGCCGTCCTGAGAGGGCTTTTGTCTGGACTTTTTTCGTCCCTGTAGAAGAGCAGGGTCTTCTTTCAAAAAAAAGCCTGGTTGCTGATTGGATAGAACGCTAAGCAGGATGTGACGTAGTTCTCAACGTCACGACAACACACGCCATTTGTAAAAGCCTGAGAAGCAGTGTTCCCAACTTAGCGACTTTGTTGCTAAATTTAGCGACTTTTCAGACCCCCTTAGTGACTATTTTTCAAGAAACATCTGGAGACAAATCCAGCGACTCCTTCTTACTCTTCTTAACAGCCGTTAACGGCAGTTAGCTACAGTTAGCTCTGTAGCAGTACAGTGTGTATGTGCTAACGGGCTAATAGTTAGCTCCGAGCAGTACAGTGTGTATGTGTTAACAGGCTAATAGTTAGCTCTGTAGCAGTACAGTGTGTATGTGCTAACAGGCTAACAGTTAGCTCTGTAGCAGTACAGTGTGTATGTGCTAACAGGCTAACAGTTAGCTCTGTAGCAGTACAGTGTGTATGTACTAACAGGCTAACAGTTAACTCTGTAGCAGTACAGTGTGTATATGCTAACAGGCTAACAGTTAGCTCTGTAGCAGTACAGTGTGTATGTTCTAACAGGCTAACAGTTAGCTCTGTAGCAGTACAGTGTGTATGTGCTGCTGCTGCAGGAGGTGTTCACTTAGCGATCTCTGTTTGTTTACAACAAGCACCAGACACTCTGTGCACAGTTAGTGATGCTGGTTAATTCACCATCACTATGTTTATGATCAGTGGAGACTCTGTGCATAATTAGCCATGCTGGTTTGTTTACGATCAGCTGCTGACATTGTGCACAGTTAGCGACGGCGGCCACAGTTGCGTCTCCCGTGTTTAATCCATCGTGTATATGATCACGGTCGAAACTGTCGCTAAGCGATTACGCGACGATCTAAAACCATACGTCACCTCCAGAGTCTCTAAATACCTCTGGGGGCCTTTTTTTGTAATGGAAACACGCAGAGTGAGTGGACTTTTGAGAGGGCGTGGCCTGAGACTTTCCCAGCAGCCACTCTTCCCCCTAAAGGAAACACGGCTAATGTATACAAATACACTTCTTGCGACTTCACGTGCGAGTATATGCCGATGATGTGAATAAAGAATATAGAAAAATAAAGAAAACATAATTAAGGAGAGGGAAAGTGAGCCATGGATCAGTTCCAGCACTCCCAACTCACTCACACACACTCACACACACACACACACACACACACACACACACACACACACACACACACACACACACACACACACACATACAGGAAGGTCAAAGCAGGAGAGGAGTCTTACCTTGAGATTTTAGAGGCATTCAATCTCCTCTTGCAACACAACATGCACGCCTGGTGCTAGCATGCCTAGAAGAACAGAGACAGAGAGATATTTATATAACGGGTAACACACAACTGTTTCTGTTATCTTCTTTTTTACACCAGCCTCAGTTGTTTTGTTGTGAATCAACAAGATATTAAAATGTTTTATTGTAATGTTGTGAACATCTGTCTTGCATAAAGAGTCACACTTCAGATTTGAGTGGGACGTAACTGGGTGGGTTAGTGGTAGATAATAAAAGGAGAAAAAACATGTCAGCGTCATGCAGAAATGTACATTTACTACATTAAGTAGCCTAGTAGGCCTACAGTGATACAACCAGGGGTTCCTACATGGAAAGACTGTAAGTTAGCTCAACTAATTTGAGAAAAATAGAAATTATGAATGGATTTAAAGGATAAATCCTCATATTCACATTCAGTCAACTCATTCACCAACTCATGGTGCTGATGAGGCGAGTGTACTACTACAAAGATGGGTAGGTTACGAAGGAGGAAGTGAAATTACTCTACTCTATATTCCAATGGCTTTTTGGCTGATAGGTTGGTACTGTAAACTGGCTGAAAAAGAGGTGGTTATACCCCGTATACCACAGTGTAAGACTGTGTAAAAACTAGTACAAGCACAAAAGTTTAAACAGGTAAAGTAATGAATACATTTTAGAAATAAATGACTAAAACTAATGACTAAACAGCTCAGAGAACTGCATAAATGATGATTGAGAAGTTTGCTAAACGTTATATGTCACAACAGTTCAAATAATTAGCTTAAAATAATAGAGAAACAGTTGAAATTGTTGAGTAAATGGTTGAAATTGTTAGCTAAAAGCATTAGATTAATAATTGAAATAGATGGATTATTGTTGAAATAGCTTGCTTAAAGTAATGGATGAATAGTTTCAAAAGTAAAAAAAAAATGGATAAACTGTCGATGAGTTAGCTTAAAGTATTATTAATGGATAAACTGTTTTTAAAAAGTTGACTAAAAGTAATGAATAAAGGTTGAAATATTTAGCTAAAAGTAATAGATAAATGGTAGGAAAAAATGACAGCTAACATTCAGCCGTTTATCCATCTTTTGAAACCATTCAACTATTACTTTTAGCTTTTAACTATTTAACCTTTACTCGTTATCTTTAGTCAACTTTTAAGAAATAAATGTTAATGTTTATATTAATATTACTGTTGGATAAACGGTGAAATGGTTAGCTAACAGTATCATTAATGGATAAACAGTTTTTTGTTGTTGTTTTTTATAAGTTGACTAAAGGTAACGAGAAAAGGTTTAAATAGTTAAAAGCTAAAAGTAATAGTTGTGGGGTCAACATAGGGATGACCCCACAATTTCAACCATTTACTCATCAATTTAAAAACAACAACAACAACAAAAAAAATCTATTTATCCATTAATAATACTGTTAGCTAACCATCATTCATCATTCATTCAACTGTCTTTCTCAGCGTGTCTACATATCACATATAAATAAAGTTATTACTGTAAATAAAACATGTGTATTTTCAATAAATAGATGGACTCCAGAGGGTTAACATACATATTGACATAATACATATTTACCAAAAAATAGAAAATAAATAGATTAAATAAACAAATATATAAATCATTTATGAAAACACCCGATTGTTAAATACACTGTAAAAAAAATCTGTTTAATTTACGGTAAAATACCGGCAGCTTTGGTTGCCAGAACTTCACTGTAAAAAATACAGTGAGCGTATGTAAATGTAAATATCAGCAAAAACTGTAATTTATACTGAATAATCCCATTACTTTTAGGATAATTGTGTCATCATGGTATTTCTCCATTAATTTTACATCAAAATTTTATATTTTTACACTAAAACTGTGTGTTTTCTGCAGTTTATGGCAGTTGAATTTAAAGTTTTATGATATTCTTTGAATTACAGTAATTAAAAGTATTCACTACGGTGATGTACAATTTTTAATTTGACAACCTATTTCTGATGCAATTTGACAGTGTTTTACTGTAATTTCTACAAAGGTTTTTTACAGTGTAGAATTAGAAGTCACATACCAGTTCACATGAGGACACGGAGCAGAATGATCTGATAAATAATGTTACACAGACCTCCGTTAATCTATCCCTTGGTGCTTTAGAGGGGATTTGATGTAATTAGATGAAAGTCTAAGTGATCGATGTCTTGTGATTCTGGACCAGTGTTACTGAGGGGGCCTGGGAGGGGCCAGTGTTTAATCAGAGGGGCACATTAAAAAACAGCAAAGATGATATTTAAGCATTCAAAACCTTTATTTTAGCTATTTTAAAAATCTAATTTAAGTATATTTGGAAGATACAAATACACGAATTGAAACAATGAGACTTTTTGTATGACAATGACATTTCTCATATTTGTGCACAATTACTTTTTTTTATTTTGAAAGTGCAGTACAGTGAGAATGATCTTCTTATGTAGATAATAGGGTTGTCAAAAGTATCGATAATCAAAAAAGTATTGATACTCAAACGTTGTATCCGGATACGATACTCATTTTCAAAAGTATCGAGTATCTGAAGCTTGTTATCATAGTTGCAGTTTTTTATTACAAATATTTAACCTGTGGTTCTGTTCCTTTTGACATGTTGCATTTTTCTTCTTAATGAAAATATTTCTGTTAATTTTGGGGTCTTTGTTTTTATCCTTGTGGTTTCGAAAATGGTATCGAGTATCGAATATTTTCCTGAGTATCGGTATCGAGTTGAAAACTTTAGTATCGTGACAATCCTAATAGATAATACAAGCTTTTATTGCACAATGAAACTATTATACAATGCACACATTCTGGGTTCCTTTTGTGTACAATGAGAACCTGGTCTCACAGGAATCCGTGAAATAGCCACGGATTTGCTTAACCCAAAATCCGTGGAATAGCCACGGAATCACTCAAATTTCCGTGAAACTGACACGGATTTTGCTACAATGTAAGTTAATGACATTGATATTTTTTCCTATTGGTTTGTTCCAAGTCACGTGACTTTCAAGGTCCCGGCGGTCAGAACAAAAAACATGGCAGACAGTTAATCAATATTTTGACTTAGTTTCTGCATAAAAATGGATTTTGATCACATTTCTAGTGAGAAATATGTTTTATTTTCTAAATATTCACTCAGTGAATGTACATAATCACTTTGTATGTTGGAATAGCCACGGGATATGACTGTCATTAACTTGCATTGTAGCGAAATCCGTGTCAGTTTCACGGAAATTTGAGTGATTCCGTGGCTATTCCACGGATTTTAAGTTAAGCAAATATGTGGCTATTTCACGGATTCCTGTAAGACCAGGTTGGTACAATGAGATATTGTTTGAACCAAAAATAGGTCAGAATTGTTCCGTCGTTCATCTTATTATTAATTTGACACAGGGGCCGAGGGCTTCTTCACAGGGGCAGGGGCCCCTGGAGGCCCCTGTGTAGAACCGCCACTGGAGCCCCAGCTGATCCACTGATGCATCGAGCTAAGACAGCTGAGAGGGTTTTAAAGCAGCTACAGATTGGCTTTAATAGGGAAATAAGACCACAGAGCGCTGCAGCACCATGGCACCTTTTATTTTATATAATAAACAGTAAAAATATTTAACGCTCCGGCTCTCCATCCGCCCCTTTGTCCTCCTCACATCCTGGTTTTAGCTCTGCGCTGCTCTGTCACCGCAATCCACCCATGGAGCAAACAGCTGATGCTCAAATCAAACCGACACAGATAAAAACAAGAAAAAGAAAACGCACCTTACCGTAGTTATCGCATCTTCCCGTGCAGGCCACTGGTCCGCTGTGTATCCACGGAGGTTTTGGATGTGCGTAACGCGATCAGGATCTCTGCGTGGAGGCGTTTTTTTCATGTGCAGCCCGGAGAGGAGAGAAGGGGGCCGGCTGGCCTGTGTGCACCCAGCGAGAAGGTCCAGACTGTCAAAACCTAAACCAGGTCCCCGGTGCGCGCTCCGGGGCGTGTATTGTGTTTTGGTGAATGGGTGCTGGTCTGCGCCACACCCCCACTCTCCTCACCATTCAAACCGGATCCTTTTTACACCCAAAGAAGCAGCATCCCATCGTCGGCACTCTGGAGATTCATATTTTATTGTGTTGCAGCAGGAGAGTGTGAATTGCGTCATGGCGTTGCAGCATGTCTACAAGACGCGGATTCCCCTCCACAAACACATACAACTCTGGATCCTTTCCATAAAAAGGCGGAAGAGAAAATGAGTTGCAAGTAGACAAGCTCAGAAATATCCGTTTCCAGGTGGTGCCATGATAATAAATCTAATTATAGAGCAAAAAGCTGCAGACAGAAGCTAACCCTGGATCAGATCCACCAGGTGCTCAGTACTGGTGGCCAGTAGCTCCATCCGAATTCCGCTTCGTTTAATCTGATTATATTTGCTTGAACAGGCTGCCACCTACTGGGTTGACCAAAAAAAGACACAAAATGACCAAAAAAAGACACAACATTATTTAAAAAAGACACAACATTATTTAAAAAAGACACAAAATTATTTGAAAAATATACAAAATTATTAAAAAAGACACAAAATGACCAAAAATACACAACAATTACTAAAAAAAAAGACACAAAATTAAATTAAAAAGACACAAAATTACCAAAAAAGACACAAAATTATTAAAAAAGACATATTATTAAAAAAGACACAAAATTATTTGAAAAATACACAAAGTTATTAGGAAAGACAAAAATTAACGAAAAAAGACACAAAAATTACTAAAAAAAAGACACAAAATGATTTAAAAAAGACAAAAATTTACGAAAAAAGACACAAAATTACCAAAGACACAAAATTATTAAAAAAGACACAACATTATTAAAAAAGATACAAAATTATTTGAAAAATACACAAAGTTATTAGAAAAGACACAAAATGACCAAAAAAATACACAAAATTACTAAAAAAAAGACACAATATTATTAAAAAAGACACAACATTATTAAAATGAAAAATACACAAAATTACTAAAAAAACACAAAATTATTAAAAAAGACAAAAAATTGCCAAAAAGACACAAAATTACAAAAAAAGACAACATTTTATTGTGTTGCAGCAGGAGAGTGTGAATTGCGTCATGGCGTTGCAGCATGTCTACAAGACGCGGATTCCCCTCCACAAACACATACAACTCTGGATCCTTTCCATAAAAAGGCGGAAGAGAAAATGAGTTGCAAGTAGACAAGCTCAGAAATATCCGTTTCCAGGTGGTGCCATGATAATAAATCTAAATATAAAGGAAAAGCTGCAGACAGAAGCTAACCCTGGATCAGATCCACCAGGTGCTCAGTACTGGTGGCCAGTAGCTCCATCCGAATTCCGCTTCGTTTAATCTGATTATATTTGCTTGAACAGGCTGCCACCTACTGGGTTGACCAAAAAAAGACACAAAATGACCAAAAAAGACACAACATTATTTAAAAAAGACACAAAATTATTTGAAAAATATACAAAATTATTAAAAAAAGACACAAAATGACACAAAAAAGACACAAAATGACCAAAATAGACACAACATTATTAAAAAAGACACAACATTATTAAAGAAGACACAAAATTATTTAAAAAACACAAAATGACAGAAAAAACCTAAATTACTTAAAAAAAGAAACAAAATGACCAAAAAAAGACACAAAATTACCAAAAAAGACACAAACTTACACACACTTACACAGCATTATTAAAAAAAGACACAGAATTATTTTTTTTAAAAACATAAAATGACCCAAAAAAGACACAAAATGACCAAAAAAATACACAAAATTACTAAAAAAGACACAAAATTATTTAAAAATGACACAAAATGACAGAAAAAAACCCTAAATTACTTTAAAAAAAATAAACACAATGACCAAAAAAGACACAGAATTACAAAGGAACCCCACAAAATTATTTAAAAAGACACAAAATGACCAAAAAGAGACACAAAATGACCAAAAAATACACAAAATTACCAAAGAAGACACAAACTTATTAAAAAGGACACAACATTATTAAAAAAGATTTGATTATGTTTGCTTGAACAGGCTGCCACCTACTGGGTAGAGGTGATTACGTCAGGGGAAACTGTCCCCTGGGAGCGTTTCACCCTTATTTATATATTTATATATTACTTATATACAGTCTATAGTCCCACTGCCCCACCTAACACCACATGTACAATTATATTTATTACAGATCCATATTCATCTACAAATATTGACACACATTGCATGTGAGAGGATCCTCAGCAGCAACATGAAGTCTGAGTGGTGAAGAGCTCCACCTAGTGGAAAACTGCTGCTACAGGAAACACACTGATAGATAAAGTATTCACACCACTTACAGGAACATCTCAATAAATTAGAATATCATGAAAAAGTTCATTTTTTTCTCAATTATTACAGACTCAAACTCATACATTATACTAGTGCAACTAATGATTTATTTTCATTATCGGTTAATCTGTTGATTATTTAAACGATTAATCGATTAGTTGTTTGGTCAATAAAACGTATAAAAATATCAATTAGTGTTTCCAAAACCACAAGATGACGTCCTCACATCTCTTGTTTTGTCTACAAACCAAAGAGATATTCAGTTTATTGTCATAAAGGAACAAAGAAACCAGAAATATTCACATTGAAGAAGCTGAAATCAGAGAATTTGGACTTATAGTCTTAAGAAAAAACACATTTATGCTGAGGTGTGGTTTTGAGTTCAGGACTTTCACTTGTGTTGGATTTATTTCACATATTTGTATTAGTACTTTTACTGAAGTACAGGTACATCTCAAAAATATAAATATTTCACTCTATGTGTAATGAATCTATATAATATACGAGTTTCACTTTCTGAAATAACTGACAAAAAATATTGAACTTTTTCATGATATTCTCTTTTTTTTTTAGATGTACCTGTAGTTTGATGCATTGCAAAGCACCTGAATACTTGAATGAATACTTCCTGGTTTATGACTCAGCAGCACCACCTTCAGGCCACAGTGAGCATGTTGTTAAACTCAGCAGGACAAGTTGTGTTTTAGGTGCAATTTATAAACCATGGAAATAAAGAATGCATATACTGAGGAACCCTTAATAATAGGGAGAAACAGAAACATTAACAATTATACTAATAATACCAATACATAAATAAACACAGGATGCCAAGTATGCTCATTAAAAAAATAAAAATAAAGATAAAAAAAAAATACCTTAATAAAATAAATGAAAATTGGGGTCCAGAGAGGTGAGAGTACTCACAGAACACAGTAACTTTCCTTTTATATGTTTCACGTTTATGTAAAATGCTCTTAATGCCCTATTACGGATATTTTGTGATGTATTTGAAGTTTATTTATTCCAGGTTGTTTGTTCTGCTTGTTTATATGTGTGTGTTCTTGTTTTTTAAAAGTATTTTTTGGGTTATCTTTATTACAAACAGTAGAGAAGAAACGATAGACAGAGATGCAACAAAGGTTCAACTTTAACCAGAGCTGCTCTGACACAACCAGTAACACCATGAATGGAGAAAAATGAATTGCTAAAGATCTAATAAGGCCAAATGCTGCATTATTTCTGCATCATGTTACATTGAATTTCAAAGTTCATTCTTTAACTTGGAAACTGGAGTTGAAATTTTCTTTTTTTCTATTGCAAACTCCATCAGATGGATGATCAAACAGTCCAGAGCTGCAACTAAATGAACCTTGTGGGCAGAAAGTGGTCAAGAATGCTCTTTGAACCTCAGCGTACAAACCAGCACAGATCACAAGTCTTTATTTTTTAGATCTTCCAGGTATGGCGGCGATCTGGTCGGTGGTGTAGTTCGAGAGCTCCCAGAACGGTACAACATTTCCCTGCTTTAGAGTAATTAATGCGATCATATCTGTGAAATACCCCCCAAAAAAATACCAACTAAGAAACGCTAAGACCAGGGGTCTCAAACTCGCGGCCCGCGGGCCAATTGTGGCCCTCGTGATGATATTTTGTGGCCCCCACCTTGATATGAAAGTTTAATGTGAGTTTTATATGAATGGCACTTTACAGTGTTGTGTGTGGAAGGTCCCTTTAATTACTTTTTTTGGTATTTTTGTGTCTGTTTTTTGGTGATCTTTTTTTTTTTTTTTTTTTAATAATTCTGTGTCTTTTTTAATAATTTTGTGTCTTTTTAAAATAATTTTGTGTATTTTTTTAAGTAATTTTGTGTATTTTTTTAATAATTGTGTGTCTTTTTTAATAATTGTGTGTCTTTTTTAATAATTTTGTGTCTTTTTAAATAATTTTGTGTTTTTTTAATAATTGTGTGTCTTTTTTGGTAATTTTGTGTCTTTTTAAAATAATTTTGTGTCTTTTTTGGTCATTTTGTTTCTTTTTTAAGTAAATTTGTGTCTTTTTTAGTAATTTTGTGGCTTTTTTTCTTTTGTCTTGTGTGTGGAAGGTCCCTTTAATTACATATTTTGGTAATTTTGTTTCTGTTTTTGGTAATTTTGTCTTTTTTAAAATAATTTTGTCTTTTTTAATAATTTTATCTCTTTTTTGGTAATTTTGTGTCTTTTGGTAATTTTATGTATTTTTCTTTGGTAATTCTGTCTTTTTTGGTCATTTTGTGTCTTTTTTTTAAGTAATTTAGTCTTTTTTGGTCATTTTGAGAGCAAGATGAGGATGTCTACATAATATGTACATTTTTATTCATCATAAATGTCTCAGTGTCTGTCACTGACTCATACATGAGGTGTAAAAAATTTTTTTTTTTTTTAAATGGGACAATTATGACTTATATAACAGGGGCTTGGCCTTTGTACGGTTCCAGTAGCTCCCTCTACCTCTCCAAAGTTATTTAACAGTATGATTCACATCAAAGCACTCAGGACCCCCGCTGCTAAACTCAAAGGCCAGACTCCACTCTGCACTCTGAAGCTCTAATAACCATCCCTTTATGAAGTTCATAAAGCCCACTCCTCAGTAGATCACTGCAGATGGTGGGCCAGGCTAATAGCTGGAAAAGTAGCACAGACCGCCACCTCGCTTGGACTCCTTTGAACTGAACCATATGCAGATTGAACAAGGGGGGCAACCATATGCATGTTTCTGTGTGTATATGAAAGGAGGACGTCTCAATCTCTCCGTGTATTCGTGTGTGTGTGTGTGTGTGTCGTCCTTATCCTGTCACAGCAGGGGAGCGACATGAAAGCCTTTCTACAGTGTTTGGTAATTGCAAAGACCTCCGTTCTGCCTAAACAGCACAAGAGACGACGACCTTATGAGGACACGGTCCAATCCAGATATTTAACCCTGTGGAGTCTCCAAAAGCTCCAAATAATCCAGACTTGACTCCATCCAGACTAGAAAACAAAGCAGCGTGGAGCCCTACTGTAAATTTACCTCTAAAGTTCTGGCTGTAAACTCCATGAGGCCAGTTTCAGTTTGATGATGATATACCAAGTAAAACTGGAGACAAGCTCAAATAGATTTAGTATAAAATGATAGAACTGGATGGAACCCTCTTATATGTTAGATTTGACACCTTTGTTCACATTTGAAACATTTAAAATTCAAAACATGACCAGAAAAAGAGACAAAATGACCAAAAAGACACAAAATGACAAAAAAACCCACAGAAGACACAAAATGACACAAAAAGACCAAAATGACTAAAAAAAGGACACAAAAAGCGACCAAATTACTAAAAAAAGCCATAAAATGACTAAAAAAAAGACACAAAATGACCAAAAAAGACACAAAATGACCAAAAAAGACACAAATGACCAATAAAGACACAAAATGAATGAAAAAGGACAAAATGACTAAAAAAGACAAAATGACTAAAAAGACACAAAATTACTAAAAAAAGGACACAAAAGACACAAAATGACCCAAAAATGACACAAAAAGAAACAAAATGACAAAAAAAGACACAAAATGACACAAAATGACCCCAAAAACCCCCACAGAAGATACAAAATGACACAAAATGACAAAAATAGACACAAAAAAGACACAAATGACCAAAAAAGACATGAAAAGACATGAAAAGCATTAAAAAAATGGACGAAATAGCCCTTTAAGACTCCATAGAGTTAACTCTACTGTACAGATGTTCACACACACCTTTGGGCCAGCTGACCAATCAATAGTCTTGACTGTGTAAAAGTACACAGAAAGTGTGTGTGTGTGTGTGTGTGTGTGTGTGTGTTTCTTCTCCACACAGGCCTTTCTTTGTTGTGTGTAACCTTTTGATCTAAATGAAAAAGGGGGCTTGGGTCGGCCAATGTGTTTGAGAGGGAGGTTATGCTAAAAGGGGCAGAGGGGGGCGAGTTGCCACCTTTTCATGTTACCTCTCGTCTGTTCGGCTTTCTAACGAATGTCAACGCTGATAACAAAGCCTCATTTGCATATCATAATCCCCATCTCTCGACCTTCTGATCAGGTGTACTTGGAAGCTCGGCTGTGTTCTTTCAAAAAGAGAAAAAGATAGAGAGCAAGAGAGGAAAAAACTCCGCTCACTTTGAAAGCTGTTTGAAGTTCTCTGCCAGAGTTCAAATAACACTAAAACATGTGCATGGCATTGAGTGGCTGATTTGTATTAAAAAGAAGAAAGGCGGAGGGATGGAGGGATGAAAGGAGGTCAGAGAGGGGAGACTGGAGGAACTTTCTGGAGCTCGTAAGGCCAAAATCCTTTGGATCTCATGTCACTACTCATACAGATGAGCAGGGGCCTTTTGTGTTCAGGCTTTGAACTTGGACATGATGTGCTCAGTTCTCCAACCCCAGCAAAATTATGTTGTTTTTCCCCTTGAATTTAGTTTTCACAGACACAAAATGACTAAAAAAGGAATCAAAAAGAAACAAAATGACTAAGAAAAGACACAAAATGACCAAGAAAAGACACAAAATGACTAAATACATTACATTACGTGTCATTTAGCAGACGCTTTTATCCAAAGCGACTCACAATAAGTATAAAAAGTAGTAAAAAGAAGTATAAATAAAGACATAAATATGACCCAAAAGACACCAAATGACGAAAACAAAGACACAAAATGACCAAAAAAGACACAAAATGACTTAAAAAGGACACAAAAAGACACAAAATGACAAAAAAGACACAAAATGACTTAAAAAGGACACAAAATGACCAAATAAAGACACAAAATGACTAAAAAAGACACAAAAAGACACAAAATGACTAAAAAAAAGACATAAAATGACCAAAAAGACACAAAATGACTAAAAAAAGACACAAACTTGGACATGATGTGCTCAGTTCTCCAACCCCAGCAAAATAATGTTGTTTTTTCCCCTTGAATTTAGTTTTCATGTCATCTTTTGTGACTATTATTGAAAAAAGGCAAGGAATTGGCAAGAAATGTTATCTTGATTTTCCAGCCGTCTCCAGAAAAAAATGTTGGCATTGTACATTTCCTCAAACCAAAGATATGTTGATATGAAATGTATTTGGCACCGTTCAGCATCTGCATGAGACACAGCAGGCTTTCAACTAACTCCAATATAAAACCATCCGTGTCAGTATTGGGAGTCAGGTGACATATAACAAGCGTCAAACTCTGGGTGGGTAGATAGCCATGAGATGGATAGATACTGGAACATACCCACCCAACTGTGGTTGGCTTGGTTAGGTTGAGGCATGAAAAGTGAGACTGGATAAGGTGAGAACATCAGGATAAGCCAATCAGAGGCAGAGCAGGGTGGGCCACGCCTTCTGGGAACTTTGTTTGGTGGATATAAGTCGTGTTTCCTTTAGGGGGAAGAGTGACCACCGGGAAAGTCTCAGGCCACGCCTGAGAGAGGCACGTGGCCGCAGTTGCTAACTGTGCACAAAGTCAGCAGCTGATCATAAACAAACCAGCATGGCTAATTATGCACAGTGTCTCCGCTGATCATAAACATAGTGATGGTGAATTAACCGGCATCACTAACTGTGCACAGAGTGTCTGGTGCTTGTTGTAAACAAACAGAGATCACTAAGTGAACACCTCCTGCAGCAGCAGCACATACACACTGTACTGCTACAGAGCTAACTGTTAGCCTATTAGCACATACGCACATACACACTGTACTGCTACAGAGCTAACTGTTAGCCTATTAGCACATACGCACATACACACTGTACTGCTACAGAGCTAACTGTTAGCTGGCTCTGTGACTGCAGCTGGGAGAGACTGCTGCAGGAGGACTGTGCCGCTTCGACTCGTTCTTACTCTTCTTAATTAGCTGCCGGCCCCCGCAGCTCGTTTCTAAGTTGGCAACACTGCTTCGCTGGCTCTTACAAATGTTGCGTGTTGTTGTGGTGTTGAGTACTACGTCACATCCTGCTTAGCGTTCTATCCAATCAGTAACCAGGCTTTTTTCAGGGGAGAAAAAAGTCCTGACATAAGTCCGCTCTGGATGGCTCGTATTCAAATTAGGGGCGTTTCGGCGAGTGGGACCCGCCTCATTCCGGGTATTGCCCGGTAGTGGAAACAGCCCTATATTTTAGCATCAACCCAGAAGGAAGTCGGGATGGATAGGTAGGTCGTACAAACTTTCACCTACCCACTCCCCAGAATTAATGTTGGCATTTTAAGTTCTTGCAAATCACAGATCAAGGTTATTATAGTTAACGAAAACTTACAAAATAACGAAAGCTAAAATTGAAAAAACATTTTCGTTAACTGAAACAAAAATAAAAACGAGTTTTAAAAAAAAAAAACGATAACTAACTGAAACTGTATTGTGTGGTTACAAAACTAACTAAAACTAACTAAAATTATAGTGAAAATGTCCTTCGTTTTCATCTTTGTCAACTTTTTTCATCTGTAAACCTTTTTGGTTGATATGAAATCTATTTCATCTATCTGGTTTCATGACTTAATAAACTTATTGGGGCTGAGATGGATCAGACAAAGGAAATAAAGACAACATTTATTGTGACTTTTTGAATCTGGCACCCAACAAATACCCCATTACGAAACAACTACAACTAATAAAAACTAAACTAAGCATTTTCCAAAAAATAAAAACTAATTAAAACCAGCAAACACACTCTAAAAACTCATTAAAACTAACTGGATTTGAAAACAAAAAATCACAACAACATTAAAAATCCAAAACTATTATAACCTTGTACCTAACCGTGTTGTTTTTGTTTAAAATCACCCCAAACTGTGACCCATTGTATGAAAAAGGGACACCATGGGTTCCTAACATGTGATGAGGAGGGAATAAGAACGGCTTGCAGCTGTCCAGCAGAACTGTACAATACCAATATTTCACTCTGGTAACTGGGTTGTTGTTTACATAATCACCAAAGCAACTTTTTTTTTTCCTTTTTGTCTCAGTCGGACTTCTCACTAACAAACAGCTGAGAAAATCTCCTCGGCCAAGCTTCAGAGGAGCTGCTGCTTAGTGATGGCAGAGCGACAGAAAGAGGCGTGAAACTGCTCGCCACAGAGGTCTAGGTGTGTGTGTGTGTGTGTATATGAGTGTTATTAACAACTCTGCATGTCATAGCAACAGATCCAAAGGTCATGGACCACCCCAACTGTGTGTTCAAAGATGGCGGCGCGTGACATAATGTGTCCTTCATTTGCACTACTATGTATAAAAATATATATATGTATAATATAAGTGTATATATGTGTATGCATGTATATATGTGTGTATATGTATGTATATGTATATATATATATCTACTTGTACTAATGTACAGTTAGATCTGCATTTATTTTATTATTTTTATTTTTTAATATAATCTATACCTATATATACTGCATTTTTATACAATTAATTCCTGTATATTGCAATATGATTCACTTAATCACTGCTTAAGCAATTCTGGTTAGATGCTATCTGCATTTCGTTGCTTTGTACTTGTGACATGTGCAATGACAATAAAGTTGAATCTAATCTAATCTAAATCTAATCCATCATCTACCACCACACTGATCTGATCAGTAGTGGCTGAAAAAAGGTTTTTGTATTATTACATAGCTTACTTGGCTAAGTAGCTTGCCATGCTAACTACTTAGCCAAGAAGTGAGCTTAGTAGTTAGCTTAGCAAACTACTTAGCTAAATACTTAGCCAAGAAGTTAGCTTAGTAGTCATCTTAACCCTTTGATGCTCAACATATTGACCCCCTTCTAATGCACAACATGGGTCAAAAATGACCCTCATTCATTCCCTTCATGTTATTTAATGCTGCTGTGTGTTTCTGTGCTCTATCTTTTGGTATCAACTTATTTTATGATTGAATATTCCAAGTATTCTTTAAATATCTTGTTTTTGATAACAACAGATCATTATTTCCATTTTTCTTCTCATACTTATGAGACTACTTTACAAGAAGTTAGCTTAGTAGTTAGCTTAGCAAGCTCCTTAGCTAAATACTTAGCCAAGAAGTTAGCTAAATAGTTAGTTTAGTAAGCTATTTAGCTAAATACTTAGCCAAGAAGTTAGCTAAGTAGTTAGCTTAACAAGCTACTTAGCTAAATACTTAGCAAGAAGTTAGCTAAGTAGTAAGCTTAGCAAGCTACTTAGCTGAATACTTAGCCAAGAAGTTAGCTTAGTAGTTAGCTTAACAAGCTAATTAACTAAAAATGGATATGGGTCATTTTTGACCCATGTCGTGCATTAGAAGAGTAGTGACACAAAAAGGGATTTTATTAAAAAATGAATAAACGAAAACATAAAATTAGGATGTATGATGATCAAAAACAAACTAATTGAAGAAAACCTGGAATACTAAATTATTGCAAAGATATAAAACATAAAAACTCAGTCATGTCACTTTAGACCCATGTTGTGAATCAAAGGGTTAACAACTCTGCATATCATAGCAACAGATCCAAAAGGTCACGGACCACCCCAACTGTGTGTTCACACACTCCATCATCTACCACCACACTGATCTGGTCAATAGTGGCTGGACTGTTCGTCCGGGGCAGAGGCTTTGGATGGAAACCAATCCACTCTGTTCCTGCCTTCTCTCTGTCAGATACTCCTTCTTGGCTTGGACACTCTGTTCTCAGCGGCCTATGGTTTCTGAATCCCAGTTGTGAAGACCAGACGTCCTTTCCCATGAGTGAAGAGGGCCTCCAGCAGAGCTGCTTCAGCTCCTCCACATTCTCATAGTGCTCCGTTTGGCCACATTTGTAAAGCCGGGCCCTGGGAGTCGCCCGCCTCCACTCTGATCCACTCAGCCCGGCTCTGCAGCAGAGGCTGCCCTGCCAGCTCCTTTATCCCAGCTACCGCACACCCTGGGCGGGCAAAGCCAGACTGACAGTCCCCCGCTGCCTCCAGAGCCTCCGTCTCATTTCCCTTCTGTAGCCGCCCACCACCACCCCTCTCGGCTTTTCAATCTTCGAAGCAATTAGAAGGAGATCCCTTTCTTTTGTCGTCTATCCGTGGAAAGAAGAAAAGCGAGAGAATGAGGAAAAAAGAAGAAGGAGGGCCAAGTTGTTGGTGGTGGTGGAGCTCAGGCCTAGCTAGGAGCCACTTGTGAAGCCCTGGGTATTAGGACTCACATGGTTTGTTTGGAAAGGCTTCTCCAGGGGCCAAAGTGGGATTACGTTGCAGATTGCAAGTTCCCATGGAAGGGGCCTATACCAGCGAGGGCTTTGGTGGGTGGGTTTCAGGTTGGGGGCCATAGAAGAGGTCTTTATGAGTTTGGGGTCTGTCTGAATGAAAAAGGGCCAACTCCCAGCATGCTAGCCCTCCATATTAGATGGACACAGAGAGTCTATTGAAGTTCCCCAGACATCCCCCCTTTATTTCTTTCCTTTTCTCTCCCTCTCTCTCTGCTCTTGAAGGCTTAGCTGTTTGCCAGTCAAGAAAAGAGTAAAAAGACTGTTCTGGGGGGCTGAAATGAATCTTGTGTTCATTTTTATGATGAAAATACCATCTGTGATTTTGAGCAAACATAATATGATATGACTATTAGACGCTTCAGTTCAGTTTGAACCGCGGTCCGACACTGAAGCCGGAGCTCTTTGAACACAAGGACTTCACCTTGAATTATGTCAGTTGAATTGATTGTTTGGATTCTTTTTAAAGTGGAGGTTCGACTTATCCATTACCTGCTTTAGATGGTGGCAGACACGCCCCCAGTTTGGAGAAAAAGGCAAGCGTACAAATAGACAGGACCGAATTTGGGAAAAACCATTCAGAAAATGAGGCATTTTGGGGTAAAAGTGTTTTCTTGGTTGTTCCTGTAGTATTTTTTGTGCTGAATCCATTTCTGTTGGATGTCAAGCTGTAAAAGTTACGGTTTAGTCATAATTATTGATTAATTAATCGCCCAATATTAGAAATGGCTATAATTTTCCAATTTGTGAATATATTATATATGGTTGTTTGGTATCATTGTAAAGGGGGCATCCATGGCTTTCATTTAAGCCCAAAGTTGTATCTTTCTGACAAACACAGAGGTCACATGACCTCTTTAAACCATAAATTACACACATTTTCCCACAATCTTCGCCTAAACTATCTAGTTGATGTGATCCCTGTAGGATCAAGGGACATCAGGGACCCAAAAACCAACAACTGCAATACTTAATAGACTCTGTCAATTCAGGAAAAGTATAATATATCCATACTATTTCTTTGTGACAGGTTATTGTGAGCCTTAAATTAGAAGTCAGCGGGTGGAGTAGTAATATATTTAAAAACAAAAGGCAAACTAGGGTTTCAATATGGCCTCCTGGAGGTCATGTGACAAATTAAAGCATTGCTATTGGTTCCCTATACTCTTCCCTCTTTTTTGAAGTATTGCATCACTCAAAAAGATGCATTGTAGAAATTTGACAGGCCAAAAATGGGAATGTTGCCGGGGCAACACCGTACCATAGAGGGTTATCAAAGCCACCAGACTCAATGGATAAAAACAGTAATTTTACCTTGCAGAACTTGGGAGTTGCTGTCCTTTGGTGGATCTGAACTAACCCCTACGATATACTTGATGCATACACTGATTTTTTGTTTGGCTTTTTGAGGTGGTTTAAATTAATTCTGCTGCTGCAATAATACACTGACTGGATAAATACTTCATACAACCCCGCTGAATTCACCCTAATTTACTGTCTGAAATCATCTTTTCAGATTCTTGATATTTCACTCACAAGTAAGTGTGTCATGCTTTCGTTTTTGTAAAATTGATTACACAAGAAGGATAATACTGGATCAGAACATTTCAGCTGAAATAGTCAGATAAAAGGACAAGAAACAAGAACAACAGACCGTCGTATGAAGAGAGAAAGTGGATGAGAAGCACCTGAGGGACTCTGGTGAAGTCTTTGAAACTGCATCATAATTATTTTGTCTAATGTGTGATCAGATGCTGGAGAGTTAATTTGTTAATTTGCCAAGAATGTAGAAGAACCCCAACAGAGATCCGTAACATGATGAGTGAGAAAGCTCCGTGTTAGAAATAAGAACATGGAGTCCAGACGAGGAGTGGAAAAAATACATTCACACGTCTGGACCCATATTCTGATATGGTGGTTTATTGTTGTAACATAGTTCATGTCAAACGTCACAAACTACAGAAGGCTTGTAGAACCTGATAATGTAATAAAAATATGTACTTGAGTCCATTGAAAATGTAATAAAACCTGATAATGTAACAACTTCCCGATAATGAAATAAAGTGCATTTACCAATAATGTAATACACTTTTTACCAATAATGTAATAAAGTATAACATTAATGGAAGGTTTTTGATCAAATCAAGTAGGTGGAAAATCCAATATGGCCGAAAAACACCATTGAGGATGCATTGAGCTGGGATTGGCCCAAGGGTTCCAGTGATACATCCTTTGTGAAAAACGGATGAAAAACGGGTCAAAAGTTAATAAACATTCAACTTTGACCTGTTGGTGGCGCTAGAGCTCTTGAGCTAGAGTTGATACACAGTATCACCACTTGAACCCAAGTAATGGGTGGTCTGCTGTTAAATTATTACAATATTGGGGAATTATTACATTATCAGGACTTGGGAAATGAAGGCTAACCTGATAATGTAATAACCTCCCATTAATGTTATACTTTATTACATTGTTGGTTTAAAAAAAGTATGGTTTGGGAAATTATAATATAATTATATAATTTATTACATTATCGGGAAGTTATTACATGATCAGGTTTTATTACATTTTCAATGGACTCAAGTGCAGATTTGTATTACATTATCGGGGTTATTACATTATCGGGAATTTATTACATTATCAGGTTCTACAAAGCTTTTATTAACCAATATGCATTTTTTTCTGATGATGTCTTTGAGGCCATGTGGCAGCTCTCAAGAAACTCTTCTGATTGCTTTAATTTCTTAACCCTTTGATGCACAACATGGGTCAAAATGACCCTCATTCATTCCCTTCATGTTATTTCATGCTGCTGTGTGTTTCTGTGCTCTATCTTTTGATATCAACTTATTTTATGATTGAATATTGCAAGTATTCTTTAAATATCTTGTTTTTGATAACAACAGATCATTATTTCCATTTTGCCTCTCATACTTTATGAAGAAAAAAACATTTTTGTTCCCCCAGTGTCCACTCTTGAGGGCAGTGAAATAGAGTTGGTTCATATGTATAAATACTTAAGAGACTTAATTGATGAGTCACTCACCTCTGTGTCTGTTGTTGTGCCTTTTTAGTTATTTTGTATCTTTTTTTGGTCATTTTGTGTCTTTTTCGTCATTTTGTGTCTTCTGTGGGGTTTTTTGGTCATTCTGTCTTCTCATTTTGTGTCTTTTTTTTGGTCATTTTGTGTCTGTTGTTGTGCCTTTTTTAGTTATTTTGTGTCTTTTTTTGGTCATTTTGTGTCTGTTGTTGTGCCTTTTTTAGTTATTTTGTGTCTTTTTTTGGTCATTTTGTGTCTTTTTTTGTCATTTTGTGTCTTTTTTTGGTCATTTTGTGTCTGTTGTTGTGCCTTTTTTAGTTATTTTGTGTCTTTTTTTGTCATTTTGTGTCTTTTTTTTGTCATTTTGTGTCTTTTTTTTGGTCTGCTTTGTTTCTACGTCTGGATGTGATGAAGAAGCCATGCTTTGGCGCTTTTGGAGACTCCAGAGGGTTAAAGTCTGTGTCTTATGTAAATATGTAACTGTATTTTGTGTTTGCTGCCTCTTGGCCAGGGCTCCCTTAAAGAAAAAGAGGTTCTTAATCTCAATGGGATATTTCCTGGTTAAATAAAAAAAATTTAAAAAAAAAGGAACAAAAATGTAAAGTGGTATCATGCCTGGTACATTAGTTCTTCAAAATCCACAAGAAACTGTTCAAGTGAACTCAGCAGGAAGCATACATTCAATAAAATATACCAATTTATCCACTCATACTTTAGTTGTATTTTAATATATTATCTGCAGAGTCAGACCTTGTGGCTGACATGAATCAAACTACAGATTAGTATAATATAAGGACCTTTACAAGCTAATAAGACAGTACAACTATAACTAACACTAATCTGCCCTTTTTTAACAGAAGAGGAACCATTAGTTTGTCTGCTGTTGATGTGCAGAACTCCACCCTCTAGTGTTGAGCTTTAGGTACTACACATGGCTGCTTAAACCTAAGTACAGTAATGCTGCCGATACATTAGAAGACTTTGAAAAGATTTGGAAAAGGCTCCTGGAAACTATCAGCTCACACCTGCTCACATCTAAAGACAAGTGTTTAGAGTTTCTAGTCTCACACTGAGATTTTAGACAGACTGTCAATCTTGCAGGGAAACTATTTACAAGACTACAACTAGATTCTTTTAGCAGTTTTTTTTTCCCTACCATGCATTTTTTAAATACTTTTTTCCATGACTGTATTTTTAGTCATATTGTGTCTTTTTTAAAATCATTTTAACATCTATTTTTGGCCATTTTGTGTCTTTTTTTTAATCATTTTACATCTATTTTTGGTAATTTAGTGTCTTTTAAAATAATTTTAACATCAATTTTGGCCATTTTGTGTCTTTTTTGATCATTTTTACATCTATTTTTGGCCATTTTGTTTCTTTTTAAAAAAAAACATTTTACATCTATTTTTGATAATTCTGTGTCTTTTTAAATCATTTTAACATCAATTTTGGCCATTTTGTGTCTTTTTAAAAATCATTTTTACATCTATTTTCGGTCATTTTGTGTCTTATTTAGTCATTTTACATCTATTTTTGGTCAATTTGTGTCTATTTCGATAATTTTGTGTCTTTTTTTGGTCATTTTTACATCTACAGTCATGGAAACATTCCTGATAATAACCAAAATCACAGAGCCCAAGACTAGGAAAACACTGATATGAAACAGAGCAGATTACTACCTTAAACTGAACCATGGAGATGACGGAGCGCCGTGACTCCAGTAAAACTCCTAGATTTACTAAAGACTTTCAGTTTTTACTCTGGGACTGGGGGAATCTTTTGGTGGAAGCCCAGCATGAGATGAATGAATTTCTGGTAAATCAACAGCACCGTTTTTCACAGACAGGATGCTTTTTGATTAGCATAAAAGATCAAAACATAGATGATCTAACACACCGATTTACACATCCTGACTCTGCTCATGATCGCTCATGAAGCGCACAGTTTGGTGCAAACATGCAAAATAATTGCCCTGTTGAAGACTGAAGTATAAAGACTGTCCGAATGAAGGCAGATGTCTCTTCCATGAAATATAACGAAATTTAACCTGTTACTGTTCAAAGACCTTTTTGGTGGTTGTGGGCAGTGGATGTTTAGGGGGAGATAGCAGGTCAACAATCGCTTATTACAGAGAGATGTGCAACCCTTGCATAGACAGGGCTGTAACTTCAGAAGTCTGTAGGCATTTTGGGGTAAAAGTGTTCTCTTGGTTGTTCCTATAGTATTTTTTGTGCTGAATCCATTTCTGCTGGATGTCAAGCTGTAAAAGTGACGGTATCATTGTAAAGGAGGATCCATGGCTTTCATTGAAGCCCAAAGTAGTATCTTTCTGACAAACTGCTCCAAAGAATGAATGGAGGTGAACTGGCCTGAGCCGCTGACTTCTAATTTAAGGCTCACAATAACCTCTCACTAAGAAATAGTTCGGGTATATTATACTCTTCCTGAACTGACAGAGTCTATTAAGTATTGCAGTTGTTGGTTTTTGGGTCCCTGATGTCCCTTGATCCTACAGGGATCACATCAACTAGATAGTTTAGGAGAAAATTGTGGGAAAATGTGTGTAATTTATGCTTTAAAGAGGTCATGTGACCTCTGTGTTTGTCAGAAAGATACAACTTTGGGTTAAATGAAAGCCATGGATGCCCCCTTTACAATGATACCAAAAAACCATTTATAATATATTCACAAATTGGAAAATTATGGCCATTTCTAATATTGGCCGATTAATCAATCATTATGCAAATTAATCAATAATTATGACTAAACCGTAACTTTTACAGCTTGACATCCGGCAGAAATGGATTCAGCACAAAAAAGAAATACTATAGGAACAACCAAGAAAACACTTTTACCCCAAAATGCCTCATTTTCTGAAGGGTTTTTCCCAGATTCGGTCCTGTCTAGTATGTATGTGAACCAAGAAACCTGTCAGCGCCAGAACTTGTTTACAAATTGAAGCAGCAACTTATGAATCAGCATCATCGCTCTCCAGATGTCACCCCCCCTCCTCTCCCTCCTGCCCTTCAATCTCTCCTGTCACCTATAGACCAAACCCCCCCACCCCCAAGTACCCCATCAGTCTCTGTCTGCAGCCCCAGCCCCCTCCAGCCATATCCCTTTGAGCTGTGCCGCCGCAATGCATAAATACATAAATCTAGTGTCAGTGCATGCATCAGTGTGTGTGTGTGTGTGTGTGTGTGGTGGGGGATGTCGACATATAGACGATGGGCCGGCATCCCCACAGGCGGACCCCTTTCATGTGTCATCAGATCACAGACGCTCAGTGTTTACACACCAGACCCATCCAGACCCCCCCCGCCTCAGCCGTGTCCCCCCAGAACCTGTCACCCTGGCTGGGGAAGCTCGGGGACAAAGGCTGGGAGTCAACCTGGAGGTGGTGGTGCCAGACTGGCTCTCTGATCTGACCGACTGCCGCCAACCTGATGGGAGATACTGCCGGAGGTCAGAGGTCAAAGAAACCATAAAAAAAGTCGTCTGACCTCCTCTAGTTTGGTTCCGTCGCAGCTGGCCTCTTTTCCCCCCAACACAAACTTGATTTAATGTTGTATCATTTCAGCGATTTCAATGTAGAGTCTTTGGCCCTCTTTTATCAAACCAGCGTAGAAACGAGAGTGGAAACGAGCGTAGAAACGAGCATAGATATACGTGTAGAAACGACAGAAGAAACGAGCGTAGAAACGAGAGTAGAATCGAGCGTAGAAACGAGAGTAGAAACTAGCGTAGAAACTAGCGTAGAAACAAGCGTAAAAATGAGAGTTGAAATGAGAGTAGAAACTAGCGTAGAAACGAGCGTAAAAAAACGAGCGTAGAAACGAGAGTAGAAACGAGCATAGAAACGAGAGTAGAAACAAGCGTAGAAACGAGAGTAGCAAATAGCACTGTAAAGGGTATTGAGAATAGAAACGAGAGTAGAAACGAGCGTAGAAACAAGAGTAGAAATGAGCGTAGAAACGAGAGTAGAAACGAGCGTAGAACCAAGAGTAGAACCGAGCGTAGAACCAAGAGTAGAACCGAGCGTAGAACCGAGCGTAGAACCGAGCGTAGAAACGAGACTAGAAAGGAGAGTAGAAAGGAGAGTAGAAACGAACGTAGAAACGAGTGTAGAAACGAGAGTAGAAACGAGCGTAGAAACGAGCGTAGAAACGAGAGTAGAAACGAGAGTAGAAACGAGCGTAGAAACGAGAGTAGAAACGAGAGTAGAAACGAGCGTAGAAACGAGAGTAGAAACGAGAGTAGAAACGAGACTAGAAACGAGCGTAGAAATGAGCGTAGAAACGAGCGTAGAAACGAGAGTAGAAACGAGCGTAGAAACGAGAGTAGAAACAAGCATAGAAATGAGCGTAGAAACGAGCACAAATCTGAGCGTTTATTTTGTTTTACGACAGGGTTCACGTGTGATTTATAAAACGATCGTATCTCTCCAATCACAGCGTAAAAATGATCGGCTGGTGATAAATGTGGCGACTCGAAACAAGCGTCATTTAAATACCACTAATATATATGATATATACATATATAATATATACTGAATCAGATGGCTCGCCTCGGGAGTTTGCGACACCGAAGGACACGATACGGCCAAAAAGTACAAATAACAACAGGAGCGAAATAGACATATTACAGATATTAGGAATAAAAATACTTATAGTTATAAACTCAAACAAGTTTGGTAAATATTTTACATTTGGAGCACAGACTTAAAAGTTTTCACAGCTTTTTGATTGAAGGAAGTAAACAATGTTTTAAAGTGAGTTTTAATCCCAAAAGAAGAGGAATTTCTCAGTCAGAAAGTGAAACGCTGACATCTAACAGCTACAACACAACAAACAGCTGGTTTTGTTTGGCAGCATAAAAAGTGAAAAGGAAGGAAATCAGTGGTGCTGTCAGTGAAGTAGTGGTGGAGCAATCAACTCCTGGTGAGGCTGGAATATTTCATTTATACATATACATATATAAAGCCTATTGGCCTATATAATATGCAAGTATTGTTATTATGATGATGGAGAGATATTATTCACTTCTTTACATTTAGTAATAATTCTGTCCCAGTCAGAGGAGCGGGTCGAGTCGCGCGTAGAAATGATCGTACGCCCACTTTACGCTCACTTTCTGTCGTACGCTCGTTTGATAAATGAGGGCCATTGAACCTGACATAGTTATTGAGCTCAAAGATGCATCATTATTCCAACACCAGCGTGTGACTTCATGGACGAGATCAGTCATCTTACACAAAACATTTTCATGTCATTCATCCTAAATTTACAAACTTTTCAGAGCGTAACACAAGGAAGTGTTGGCAATGGATGGAAGAAGAGCACAATGTTGATTTGTGCAATGAGTTATAGTTTTAAAGAAGTATCTCTCCACTCAGAAGTGATGACTGAGAAAAAAGAAACCTCAAACATCTCCACAGATGCATTTTTTCTCTCCATAAAACAACTCAATTCAACTTAAAGTTCTGCTGTAACAACCATGAATCATTTTTTTCTTCCCCTACTGAAACAAAAAAAAAGGTAAGAGGAAAGGAGACGAAAGGAAAAGAGCAGAAAACAACAAAGCTAAAGGAAGCATTTTATCCTGCTGTGTTAAATTGGGTGTGACTACGAACGATTCTGAGGCCCTGAAAAAAAGGATGAGAAAATACACCCACACACGTGTATGCACACACACACAGACACACACACACACACACACACACACAACAAAAACAAATTAACATCTAAAATGCTCCGGTTCGTTTCAACCGTTCACTTCAAACCGTCATCAGGCCTCTAATGGGGGCCAAGTTCAAAGCTCCACTAGACTCCCGCTGCTTTGCTGAGATGGAGGAACAACACTTTCGTCTCCCTCTCCCTCCCTGTGTTTGTTTATCCTTTGCTTTGCTCTCTTTCCACCCTCTCTTCCCTTCCTGTTTCCATCTCTCTTTCATTGCTTCCCTCCTTTATTTTTCACCCCCCCGCCTCCCTTTTCTTTGAGAAGACCCCTCACTTTATTTAGCCTTCGCTTCAACTTCTTTTTTTTCGTCTTTTCTTGCCCCCGTCTCATTTTTATTTTCAATATTTGATTCTACAGTACATTCGGTTCTCCCACAGGATTTTTTTTGTCAGAAAAAATTGCCCTAAAAGCCTAAATTTGGTGCCTTTCGCACATTCTAATGCCACTATTCCATCTTAATCATTGCATATTTTAATTAATTATTGTAAAGGAGAATAAGGGTTCTTCTATGTTTTATTTAAGGCGTCATATTTTGACAGTTTTCTTGTAAATTCTGTGGTGGATTCTGCTAACACATCCACATGCTCTTATTTTGAAAGTTACGTATGTTTGCTTTTATTTTGAAGGCGGGTGTAACGCGTTCCTACCGCAAAGCCTTATGGTGCGTTCAATTTACGCTGAAAGTCGGAAATTGAAAGATGGAACTTGGAGCTCGGAACAACGTTGAAAATTCTGACATTTGTGTAGACTTTGAACGCACCATTAGCAGTAGCACACAAACGGCAGACTCTCTATGTGCGCTGCAATGTAAATTAGTCTAACTAATGGAACATTAATCCTCTGTTTTCTGTGGTGGACTCTGCAAACACATCCATGTGCTCTTATTTTGTTTTGAAAGCTACATATGTTTGCTTTTATTTTGAAGGCGGGTCTAACACGTTCCTACTGTAACGCCTTATGGTGTGTTCAATTTACGCTGAAAGTCGGAACTTGAAAGTTGGAACTTGGAGCTCGAAACGTCAAAAATTCTGACATTCGTGTAGACTTTGAACCCACCATTAGCAGTAGCACACAAACGCTTATTGTAAAGGAGAATAAGGGTTCTTCTATGTTTTATTTAAGGCGTCATATTTTGACTGTTTTCTTGTAAATTCTGTGGTGGTCTCTGCTAACACATCCATGTGCTCTTATTTTGAAAGCTATATATGTTTGCTTTTATTTTGAAGGCGGGTCTAACACGTTCCTACCGTAAAAAGCCTTATGGTGTGTTCAATTTACGCTGAACGTCGGAACTTGAAAGTTGGAACTTGAAAGTTGGAACTTGGAGCTCGGAACAAGGTCGAAAATTCTGACATTCGTGTAGACCCTGAATGCACCATCAGCAGTAGCACACAAACGCCAGACTCTCTATGTGCGCTGCGATGTAAATTAGTCTAACTAATGGAAAATTATTCCTCTGTTTTCTGTGGTGGACTCTGCTAACACATCCATGTGCTCTTATTTTGAAAGCTACATATGTATGATTTTATTTTGAAGGCGGGTCTAACACATTCCTACCGTAACGCCTTATGGTGTGTTCAATTTACGCTGAAAGTCGGAACTTGAAAGTTGGAACTTGGAGCTCGAAACGTCAAAAATTCTGACATTCGTGTAGACTTTGAACGCACCAATACTCTCTATGTGCTGCAATGTAAATAAGTCTAACTAATGGAACATTAATCCTCTGTTTTACCTCTCTTCTTTTCCTGCTTCCATCTCTCTTTCATTGCTTCCCTCCTTTATTTTCCACCCCCCGCCCCCCCTTTTTCTTTGAGCCACTCACTTTATTTAGCCTTCGCTTCAACTTCTATTTCTTTGCCTTTTCTTGCTCCCGTCTCATTTTTATTCTCAATATTTGATTCCTACGGTACATTCAGTTCTCTCTGCAGCCCCTTTTGTTCTGCCGTTCTCCCTTTTTTGTATCTCAATCCAGCTTTCATCACATATGCCAGTCTTTCAAATTTGACAGACATTGATCAGTGCGCGGCAGCGGGGAGGCTGTCCTGGTCTAAGTTTGTTCAGAAACGCTGGATCCAAACAGAGCCTTGAACAGCACGCTCTCAAAAGACAACCACTGGTCTGAGATAGACAGTTGCTCAGCACTGCCCTGCAGATATCTGCCAGGATCAAAAAAAAAAAAACCCTTCCCGTCTCCCCCTCTTTCTCTCCCTCTCCCTCCTTCTTTTCTCTTTCGAAGATGGCACTTCCACAAATGTTTAACTCCAGCTATCTGCTCATTAAGAGGTCTTCAAAGCCTTCCATTGATGTAAAAGCATCCATTTGAATTTGTAATCACCCTTTGCTGTACGGCTGCTGCGCTCAGCGTAATTTCCCCCGGATTTTCTGATAGCCGGCTCAAAGAGCTAACAACCCGTTTTCTCTCCTCGAGAGAGAGAGAGAGAGAGAGAGAGAGAGAGAGAAAGAAAAGGACTTTATCGAACTTTTTGGAAGCAGGGAGGTGCGTATTTGTGAAGGCCTTTGGGTTTGTTTATATATGCTGACAAAGAAAGTAAGAATATATAGAAATTCACTCTGCCGACAACGCTCACAAGAAGATAAGAGCGGTGAGAAAAACCCACTAGAGCTGGATAAGGTTTGTTTGAAGATTAAAGTTCTATCGTCATCATAGAAAAGGCTTTTTTTTTCTTGAAAGGCCCAGAAATTGGTTTGTCTATAGGGAGTGCCTTTAACTGATATTTCCTTTAAAGGTAGGTATATATTTTTTTCACATTCCACTGCCTGCACAAACTTAAAGGTGACTGAGGCTGTGAGAAAACACACTCTCCACACATGATACATTTTAAAAAAGAATGCCTGGCAACACATCCGGTAGCGACCTGCATGCATATTTAGCTCAAACATCCTCTGTGTGTTAAGGATGATGGAGAGCCACACTCCGTCGCTCCATCGCGACGCCAAGAAGAAGAAGAAGGAGAAAATGTTGGGAAAAAATGGCAGAAAAAGAAGAAGAAATCCGTCAGATCCTTGAGGCAGAAGAACATACCTTTACATCTGGATTTCCTCATAGGAAGGAAGTGTTTGAAATCTAATACATAAACATTATTCCCCCGGCTCGCCCAGTTTTCCCTTCACCTGCGGAAAAAAAAAAAAAAAAAACGGGCTCTTCTTCTGAGCCACTTTGGGGAACTTTTCCACAACACAGTCCTCCTTCAGTAGGTTCAATAAGAGGGCTGACTGGGATTTGGCTCCTGCCATGTTTCATCAAACACACTTGTCTTCAGCCATCGCAGGCCTGTCTGTCAGTCAAACAGCTCCTCATAAATAGCACTTTCCTGCAGGTTTCCACTGCTGTCGACTGAAATGTGGATATTAAATGAACTCTGAACAGGTTTAAAGAATTTACTCTTGAATTCTTAGGACTCAGAGCGAAAGAGACAACTGGGAAATATGGTTTACAGCCTGTTAATGCACGCTAATAGCAGCTAATTGTAATGCTAATACAAAACTAGCTATAAGCAGGGCCGCAGATAGGATTTTTGAACTGTAGTGTAAACAACAACCAACATATTTACATGAATAAAAAGAAGTTTGTACATGAAATTCCCAGTGCAGCCAAACAAATTTACTGACTTGAAGCTGACTCAATGAAGGACCCAAAAACATCTCGAATCCTTTCATCACCCGGAACATACTGCTGGGACATTTCTTATCTGTCCAGTCTGTCCAGCCTTTAGAATCAGTGTTTCCCACAGGATTTTTTTTGTCAGAAATGTTTGCCCTAAAAGCCTAAATTTGGTGCCTCTCACACATTCTAATGCCACTATTCCATCTTAATCATTGCATATTTTAATGAATTATTGTAAAGGAGAATAAGGGTTCTTCTATGTTTTATTTAAGGCGTCTTATTTTGACAGTCTTCTTGTAAATTCTGTGGTGGATTCTGCTAACACATCCATGTGCTCTTATTTTGAAAGCTACATATGTTTGCTTTTATTTTGAAGGCGGGTCTAACACGTTCCTACCATAACGCCTTCTGGTTTTTAAAAAATCACGACATTTGGCTTTCATTTGAGTAACAATTGTAACTGATAAGAATGCAAATAGCTATGTGCACATATATTAAAGGAATATATTCAAAACATCCCTTTACAAACTTTGTTTACACAACTTGTCCGGACTCACATGGAAATGTGAAAAAAATGTGTTTTAAATACTAAGATTTTCAAGAAAATGCTGGTGTTTCAGAAGAACTGAGCATACCACTGGATAAATGAGATTTGGATTATATTCCACAACATGAGGGAGTCATAAAGTGTGTAAAGTGTTTGTTTTTTTAAATTAAATCTAGTTTTGCTGTTTTTAAATGGGGCTCCCATTTACTTGAATTCATCAAGAATTTTCTACGTTTTCAGATTATTCATTAACGACACAGATGTGACAAAAATAAAGTTATCTTCAAGTACTCAAGGCAACACGGGCAGAGTAATTGATATAAAAAATAGTCATTTTGAGGGTTAAGTATTCCTTGAATGCTAATGCTATCAATCATTGGCTTCCACCAAAAGTATAGCACTAAAACACTCAAACTAATGCTTAAAATAATACAAATAGCTACAGAAATATATACTTAGCTGAGTGTAAATGCTGAAAATGTTCTGTTGGGTAATCTGCAAGAGGGTGGTAAAAATGTTTATGTGTGTTTGTCTGTGTGTGTGTGTGTGTGTGTGTGTGTGTGTGTGTGTGTGTGTGTGTGTGTGTGTGTGAGAAGTGAACTGATGGCAGACATGTCACCAGGACCATTGACTCCAACCTAATTCCTTCCTGATGGCCTTTTCTTCAAGCGCAGATGTAGACTAGGGGCTCTTGACCTTTGACCCCGAGCACTAAATCACATCAGTCAATGGCTGTGAGGGCCACGGGGCCTCGGGACTCCACCAGGCAGATGGGCAGCTGCCCACACAAACACACACACACACACACACACACACACACACACACACACACACACAACTACACAAATGTGTGCACTACTCTGACACATTGACACAACCAGAGTTTACGGCCATGTTTTCACATATATGACACACACACACACACACACACACACACACACACACACACACAAACACACACACATGCACACACACACACACACACACACACACACACACACACACACACACACACACACACACACACACACACACACACACACACACACACATTCTTGTACTTCTATCTTTGTCAGGACCCTCATTGGAACAGTGAATTCCCTGGCAAGGTTATAATAGTTTTGGTTTTTTCATTAGTTTTAGTTTTAATTTCGTTGTGAATTTTTGTTTTCAAATTCAGTTAGTTTTAATTCGTTTTTAGAGTGAGTTTGCTAGTTTTAGTCTAGTATTTATTTTTTGAAATGCAAATTACTTAAAAAAAAAGAAACAAAATGAACAAAAAAGACACAGAATGACCAAAAAAAAAGACACAAAATTACCAAAAAAGTAATTAAAGGGACCTCCCACACACAACACAGCAAAGTTCCATTCATATAAAACTCACATTAAACTTTCATATCAAGGTGGGGGCCACAAAATATCGTCACGAGGGCCGCAATTGGCCCGCGGGCCGCAAGTTTGAGACCCATGCCCTAACCCTTAACAAAACCTTCACCGTCACAACTAAATGCCCAACCATAACCCTAATACATGGTTACCTTTACATAAACCTAATGTAACCTTTAACCCTTAAAACAAAGTCTGAACTCTGAAAAAAAGCCTTAAAAAAGTCCAAAGTTGCAAAAATGTCCTCACTCTGCTGGTTAAAAAACATGTTCTGGTCCTCACTATGTAGGAAATACAAGAACACACACACACACACACACACACACACACACACACACAGACAGACAGACACACAGGTCAAACCACCTTTCTTATAGTCTTGCTTTCATGCAGGGACACACAGATCAATGTGTACACACACACACACACACACACACACACACAACACCACTAAATAATGTTCTTTTATATCTGTCTAAAGTATTCTCTGTCATCTGTGTCCTTTTACTCAGCCACATCACACACTTTCTCAAGCTCTCTCTTACACTTTGTTTTAAACTTCTCTTCTCTTCTCTTCTCTTCTCTTCTCTTCTCTTCTCCCTATGATGTGGCTTCTCTGTTTCTGCTGGATAAAACACAGACTAGGAGTGAGAGAAAGAGAAGGAAAGAGAAGAAGAGAAGTGTGTAGAGAGCTAGAGGAAAGAAAGAAACAGAGAGGTAGACGGTGAAAGAAACAGACAGAACAGGAAAAAGAAAGTCAAGAAATCTGTCTCTACCTTTTCTTGTCTTTGCCTCAGCTCAGCCCACCCACGCTGATGTTCTTTGTTACAGAAATATTTCTCAACCGTGTCACACAAGGGCATGTCATTTACAGTAAGTTTCAGTTCTGAGCAGTATGTTTCCTGCAGTATATACACTGTAAAAAAGAATCTGCTTAATTTATGGTAAAATACCAGCAGCTGTGGTTGCCAGAACTTAACTGTAAAAAAAATACAGTGAGTGGGTTTTCTACTGTAAATTTACATGTAAATATGGGCAAAAACTCAAGATCTCACAAGATCTCGTGCCACTTACTTAAGAAGAGTAAGAACGAGTCGAAGCAGCACAATCCTCCTGTAGCAGTCTCTCCCAGCTGCAGAGCCGGAGGGGATGTTTACCCCTTAGCGTCCAGTCTGCAAATTGCTAATAGGCTAACAGTTAGCTCTGTAGCAGTTCAGTGTGTATGTGCTAACAGGCTAACAGTTAGCTCTGTAACAGTACAGTGTGTATGTGCTAACAGGCTAACAGTTAGCTCTGTAGCAGTACAGTGTGTGTGTGCTAACAGCCTAACAGTTAGCTGTAGCAGTACAGTGTGTATGTGCTAACAGCCTAACAGTTAGCTGTAGCAGTACAGTGTGTATGTGCTAACAGCCTAACAGTTAGCTGTAGCAGTACAGTGTGTATGTGCTAACAGGCTAACAGTTGGCTCTGTAGCAGTTCAGTGTGTATGTGCTAACAGACCAACAGTTAGTTCTGTAGCAGTACAGTGTGTATGTGCTAACAGGCTAACAGTTAGCTCTGTAGCAGTACAGTGTGAATGTGCTAATAGGCTAACAGTTAGCTCTGCAGCAGTACAGTGTGTATGTGCTAACAGGCTAACAGTTAGCTCTGTAGCAGTACAGTGTGTATGTGCTGCTGCTGCAGGAGGTGTTCACTTAGTGATCTCTGTTTGTTTACAACAAGCACCAGACACTCTGTGCACAGTTAGCGATGCCGGTTAATTACTATCACTATGTTTATGATAATTAGCCGTGTTTAATCCATCGTTTATGTGATCACGGTCGAAACTGTCGCTAAGCGTGTGACGTCACCTCCAGAGTCTCATTAATCCCTCTGGGGGATTTTATTTTTTTAATTTATCTTATTTTATACGTTTTTATAAGTTTTAGTTTCAATTTGTGGAAGAAGAAGTTCATTAAAAGCTCATGCTTACATCATGCATGTAAAGAGTTAGAATAAAACATTTCAAAATGCAAGTGCAACTCAGTTAAATAAAAGTCTGTTGGTCCAGTCATGTATTGTGTCATTGTAGTTTTCTTAAAAATCTCCTCTCGTTCTCGTGAACCCAATATCGTGTCTCATTTCGTATAGCAAAAACTGTAATTTAGACTGAATATTCATGTTATTTTTAGGGTAATTGTGTATTTCTCCATTAACTTTACATGAGTATGTTATATTTTTACAGCAAAACTGTGTGTTTCCTACAGTTAATGATGATAAAAAGTAAAAGTTTTGCACTATTCTTTGATTTACGGTAATTAAAAGTGTCTACTACGTTGATATACGATTTTTTTATTTCTCGCCCTATTTCTGATGTAATTTGACAAGTGTTTTACTGTAATTTCTACAAACGGTGATATGACGATGGTATGATAATCAGTACAAATTTCATTATTTCTCAAGAGTTTCAGACCTGCCTGATTTTCTACTGTAAATTTACATGTAAATATCAGCAAAAACTGTAATTTAGACTGAATATTCATGTTATTTTTAGGGTAATTGTGTATTTCTCCATTAACTTTAAACGAGTATGTTATATTTTTACAGCAAAACTGTGTGTTTCCTACAGTTAATGACAGGAAAAGTAAAAGTTTTGTAGTATTCTTTGATGTAATTTGACAAGTGTTTTACTGTAATTTCTACAAACGATGACATGAAGATGGTATGATAATCAGTATAAATTTCATTATTTCTCAAGAGTTTCATACCTGCCATCACGCAGCATCTCAACAAGCCTCACACAGTGACAAACACACCTTTGAATCTCACTTTTGAACAAGTGTTTTGCATGAGAAGCAGGCAGCAGCGTGGAGATGTGGGCGGTTCCCTCACACCGACGTGCTGCTTGCCCACGCTGCGCTCCTACGGAGGTCCTCCTCACTTTGTTGTCCTCTCAGCAGGCACCTGCATTCCTGGCATAGCTGTCTCCAAAAGTTTCAAGAGCAGCTCGCTATCTCTCCGTCTGCCCGTCTCTCTCTGCTCAGACCTCCATTGCCTTGTTGCCTAGAGACGAAAGCGAGCGAGAATGGGGACAACGGAGAGACAGAAGGGGGGGCTTCACCAGAGAAGGATGAAAGAGGAGAGATCAGAGGGGAGTGATGAAGTTAGTTTGGGATACTTTTAGGGCTGGGCGATATATCCATATATATATTTTTAAATGTGATATGGAATTAGACCATATCGCATATATTGATATAGTTCAAATTGTGCACTGTGATCCTTGCTTCAGGCAAGCTGCAGCTTTTATTTAAGATATTTTTTTTACTTAAATGTGCACTTTATGGAGCTTTGATTCTAAAAAAAAAAGGTTCTCCTGTTGTTATACATGTTGTTTCCGATACAGGAAGCATGACCATATCTGGACTGTGAAGGAGGAGAGGGATCTGATCACTGACTACAGCCTCTCTACACCTCAACCTGACTGAGAGAAGCTGCTGCTAATTCATGTTAGCATTAACTGGAGCATTAACTGGGATGTTAATTTTGGCAAAAAACAAAAACAAAATGTTTGTTACTGACCTCAGAAAACTGAACAGCGACTCCTTGGAGTGTCTGTTAGTCCAACCAAACGCTGAACAAGACATTTAATGAACAAAACGTTCAAATAAACTGTCATTAAGTGAAAATACAGTGAAAGGGTCAAAGTTATGAGACCAAACCGCTAAACGTCCTTTTTTCTATCTATATAACGTTATATATAAAACTCTATTGACACGTTGCCATGGATACGCATTGTTCTGCTTCTCTCCTGATGACGGCTCGCCTTGTTAGTGACCTGTCAATCAAAGGTAGCCACGCTCTAAATCATACGATTCTTTATCTAATATTTTCTTCTAAATGGGGCCATTATTTACACTATTAACATCAGATTGTCTTGAAGAATATTTTGCTAGTGACATAGACCATTTTTGGTTTTAGTTTTGTCCTTAAATACATTTCGCAGTCAGAGCCCCCTGCTGGAATTTTCCGTAGAATGCAGCTTAAGGCACTTCCTGGTTTGCCTCCTTGCTCAGACCAGGAGGTTGCCGCCTGGTATGGAGGTTCAATTTTGACATTGGGAACACATTTCTTGTAAATGTGATTGGGATCTGGTTTGGTTTAGGCACAAAAACCACTTGGTTAGATGATGATGAAGATGATGGCTTAAATGATCATGCCTATATCAAAATACACTAAAATAAAATAAAAAAATACATAGTGTCCCTGGAGTAACAGCCCTAAAGGGGAATGGTTTTTTTGGCTTTTTTTCAGGATAACCAGCCATGGGACTAAGAGGGTTTTGGTCCAAAGGGACATTTTTTTGACTATTGAGATGTCGGTACAATCTGATGTTGGAACAATGGCTCCACGACGTCAGCTGTTTGTGAATAGTGTAAGGAGGTGTCAAAAACACTGAACAGCAGTCGTGGACAGGAGGATCAAGGAGGCCTTTCATCTGCCTTTTTACCAGTCAACGGCATCCAGAGATTAAGAGAAAACATCATAAATCTCCACAGACGTTTTATGTTCAAGGCATTCTAGAGTTTCTTGGAAATAGGAGGACAGAACTACGGTTGAGGGAAAATTGTATAGAACCAAAACATAAAGTACAATAATATCACAAAATATCTCCTAGAAGGCAACATAATCATACAATGTTTAAGCTTTAGGATAACATCAGAGCAGCAAGCATTCCTGTGAAAGAAAAGGCTGCTGTTAGCATATATATTTTACTGCGAGGCAGCAGACTAAGAGTCATGATGTAAAACATACGCTCTCCACTGGCACACAGCAGTGGAAGGGAGTTGTTGTGAAAGCCTGTCATTTTGAAAACAAATCCATAACAAACTTCTAAAACTCATGTTCCATGGTTACAAAACACACACACACACACACACACACACACACGCACACGCACACGCACACACATTCTTGTACTTCTATCTTTGTGAGGACCCTCATTGTAATAGTGAATTCCCTTGCAAGGTTATAATAGTTTTGGATTTTTAATTAGTTTTAGTTTTAATTTTTTTTTCAAATTCAGTTTGGTAGTTTTTAGAGTGAGTTTGCTAGTTTTAGTTTAGTATTTTTTTTAAAATTCTTTAGTTTTAGTGTTGTTTTCATTAGTTTTAGTTTTTTGTAATGGGGTATTTGTTGGGTGGGAGATTAAAAGAGGTCACAGTAAATTTAGCCTTTATTTCCTTTGTCTGATCCATCTTCATTATGTTTGAAAAAAGTTGACAAAGACGAAAACGAAGGACACTTTCACTATGATTCTAGTTAGTTTTGGTTAGTTGTTGTAACCACACAATACACAATTCAGTTAATTATCATTGTTTAAATATAAACCTAATTGTAACCTTTAACCCTTAAAACAAAGTCTAAAATCTCAAAAAAGTGAGGACCGGACGAAATGTCCTCACTTTGCAAAAATGTCCTCACTCTATTGGTTGAAAACGTGTTCTGGTCCTCACTATGTAGGAAGTACAAGGACACACACACACACACATACACACACGTCTGTTTACCACTTTGCTCCATCTGAACCCATATGTGTATGTGTGTGTGTGTGTGTGTGTGTGTGTTTGTGTGTGAGAGAGACACGGATTTTCCTTTTGGATTCTCAACATTCCCTTTTCCTGCTTGCCTCTCTTTGTGCAGCCATCCTGGCTTATTTATCTTTCCCTCCTATCCCAAACACGGGACTGCTCCCCTTGGCTCTGATCTCGCCTACCACCCTGATGTGTGCACACACCGACCCCTGTGAACCCTCGTGCTCTCTCTCTCTCTCTCTCTCTCATTAAACCTAAACCCTCTTCTGCATCTTTGTTTTTCCTCTCCTTTTGTGCTTCGAGAATTGCCTTTTTTTTGGGGCCATCAGGAGGTTCGGTTAAATGTCCTGCGCCCTCCGTGACGTCATCAGCTGTTGTTCTCTGTCACAGCGCCTGAGGTTTTCCCTTTGAAGCCAAAGGCTGCTCGTGAAGACGCATCTGATGGCTTTTGCCCTCTCTTTCATTCTCTCGCTTTCATCCCTCTGTGCAGCAACAGACATCAAGGGAGATTCCTAACAAGCATGTTATTTAGACAGTGATGTCATGGCCACGGGGATGTTGTGTTATGTCTGAGGCCGAGCAGCACCGGGAGGGAGAAAACACAGGATTTAGAGCGGTTAAACCTGGCTTTAACATCCGATATAATGACAGTAGGCGGTTATATCACAGACTGCTTGGATCAGCTTTTTTCGCCCAATCTCTTCCCTTCCCTTCGGAGAAAACCAACACGACAAAGCTATGACACTCTTTGGATTATATCCTTCTTTTGGTTTGATGAGATCATTGTTAAAGCCGCAGATAAAAGCAAAAGAAAGCATGTGCAGCTCCGACTGGAGTACATTTAAGTAAGTCTCAGAGGCACTGCTGTGGTCTTTGCATGGCAGCCGCCCATGTCCAGATCACAGTCGGTGATAGAGGGCCGGCTGGATCAGCAGCGTGCCCGCCCGGAATAAGGCCTCTATTGTTGGCTGCAGGTGTGTGTTTGTGCATATCAGTGGTACTTGGCAGAGGGGAAGGGAGCAAAGCGAGGAGGGTAAGTGAACACCTTGAGTCAGCATGTGCAGGTGAGGGGTCAGGAGGGCAGCGAGGAAAACCTTCAGAGAACAACTGGAGATGGTGTGTAAAGGAGGTAAAGATCTATAAAGCATGGAGGTTATACGAAGCTAAAGATAAGTAGCATAGGTTGTGGGGGTTTGGGAGTTTCCATCGAGTGTTATAAAGTAATTGCATGAGAGGTGTGGGAACCAAGGTTATTATAGTTAACGAAAACTAACGAAATAACGAAAACTAGAATTGAAAAAACATTCTCGTTAACTGAGGACGCTTGCGGGTAAAAACGAAAAAATGTTTTGGTAACGCTTTATATTAAGGTCCTTGTAATAACCATTAATTAACAAGTAATAAGGCCCTTGTAAGTCCTTACAAGATGCTTATTAACATTATTGTGTGTTTATAAGCTTATATAAGTGTTAATAATGGCATTACAAACACCCATGACCCACCCATTATGTCTTTGCCATGCCTTTATTATTCTTACTTTGTTTGCTTATTGATATTAAAATATACTTTATTGCTCATCTATTATAAGTTAACTATAAGTTAACTATGCTTTTTGCAACTACCGGATCTAAAGCGATAACGATGCCTTATTACTTGTTAATTAATGATTATTAAGGACCTTATTATAAAGCGTTACCAATGTTTTATCTGAATTGCCTTTCGTTTAGACGGTGATGGCATTTTTGGGGCTTAAAAACGAAAAAATGTGAAACTTTCCTCCAGAGTGTAAAACTGTAATCCGCTCCACCGTAGCATGTCCGTCTACACTGCCAAGACACAAAACTCTGATCTGATCTGATCACGTCACGTTTACGTCACATCCATGCTCCAGTACAGGAAATAAAGAAACATGTGGGATTATTTCCATGAGTGGGAACTTCAAGCTGCTCTGGCAGCTCTAATAAACTTACAGGAGTCTTTCCACCAAATGTACAGGATATGTACAGATAGTATTAGTGAACAGAGAAGGATCTGGAATTACCTCTATCACATTTAGGATGCACCAATTGGTGGGAGGAGCCAGACGGCTGTGAACGAGACCTGGGAGATCTAGTGATGGTGGAGAACTTTGTGGAAGGAGTAGTAATGGCACAAAAAGACACAAAATGACAAAAAAAAGACACAAATTGACCTAAAAAGATGCAAAATAACCAAAAAAAGACACAAATTGACCACAAAAAGACACAAACTGACAAAAAAAAGATACAAATTGACCAAAAAAGATGCAAAGTAACCAAAAAAGATGCAAAATAACCGAAAAAAAGATGCAAAATGGCCAAAGAAAGACAAAAACTGACCACAAACAAAGACAAACTGAAAAAAAAAGACAAATTGACCACAAAATGACCACAAAAAGAAAGACAAATTGACCAAAAACAGCCAGACGGCTTTGGAGGAGACCTGGGAGATCTAGTGATGGTGGAGAACTTTGTGGAAGGAGTAGCTGATGAAAACTTCCACATGCCCAAAGATGCTCTGATGGCTTTAAGTGATGCCGCCTGGCTGCATACCCAATCACATTCACACACTTTAGATCACCGTATGCAGCAGATTTCCTCCTGAAAACACTTGTCTAAACACAGAATAAAAAGTGAAGATGAGACGCCACTTTTGCGTCTTCTGTTCACACCTCCATCATGTAAACGTAGTCTAAATTGTAATTTTGAGCTTTCTTTATAGACCAGTTCGGAGTAGACATCACGGTTACGTCATTGGCAGTTGGGTGGCATACTAGTGGCAGAAACTCAAAGGAAAACAATTGGAAGGAGGAAACAGAGGAAAAGCAGAGAGTTAAGAGTTTCAGGGTGTAACAATGTCTTGGTGCCGTTGGATGCCAGAACACAAAATAAAACTAAAATTTCCCCTTCATTTTTAGATTGTCTTTGTTAAAGACTCCCTTCGAAGCTAGACGGAGACATTTATGGTTGCATTAAAGGCATTAAACAGATGGACTGGACCAATAAAATAATTTGAAATTCTCAGAATATATATATTCGAAAAATTGGTCTTTCAATGTGTGTGTTCAGTACTTTTTGAACACATTTAACAATACCGTGATAATATTGATAACTGTGATCATTTTCGTCACGATAACCGTGATATGAAATTTTCATATCGTTACATCTCTACCCCCTAGCAAACAAAAATTCAGGCCAAAAATGTGAAATATGCTGAAAAGTGTATTGCTGAAAGTTGGTTTGGGCCTATAGGAGGAGGTGATGGAGGTGTTTAGGAGAGGAGGACTGATTTAAGAAAGACGAGAGGTGACAGTCATCCTATCTGGCCTAACGGGTCTGGCCACACAAATAAACACACATAAAGTTGTAGGCACACACACACACACACACACACACACACACACACAGGTAATTAAAGTGTTGGGTGACAGAGTGTCCCTTCCTTTTGGCATCTCAAAGTTGGAGCCACTGTGGAGCCACACTGGTTTTGCTTGTTTTTTTTATTTTGATTCTATCTCTTCCAGGCACACTGGCTGGTTTGCTGGCTTGGCTGGTTGACTGACAGCCGGACTAAATGTGTGTCTGGCTGCCTAACCGGTCAGCCGACTGACTGACAAGCTAGTTGTCTTCTTTCTGACTCGCTGCCTGTTTTTTTTAGCATTCACCACTTTCCCTCTGTCAAGATCAGGCAGCAACCTCCGAGTCTGAGCAGGGAGGCAAACCAGGAAGTGCCTTAAGCTGCATTCTACTGAAAATTCCAGCAGGGGGCGCTAAGTTTGGCTGCAAAAACATTCCTGTCCATTCATTTCAATGCAAAATGAGAAAACTTCTCACTTGATTTATTACCTCAGAAATGTTTTTTAGGACAACACTATGGTCTCAATCACTAGGTTCAAATAATGGCTCCATTTAGAAGAAAATAGAAGATAAAGAATCATATGATTTGGGGCGGGGCTACCTTTGATTGACAGGTCACTAACAAGGCGAGCCGTCATCAGGAGAGAAGCAGAGCAATGTGTATCCACGGCAACGTGTCAATAAAGTTATATAAAACATGATATAGATATAAAAAAGGACATTTAGCGGTTTGGTCTCATAACTTTGACCCTTTCACTGTATTTTTACTAAATGAAAGTTTCTTTGAACGTTTTGTTCATTAAATGTCTTGTTCAGTGTTTGGTTGGACTAACAGACACTCCAAGGAGTCGCTGCTCAGTTTTCTGAGGTCAGTAACGAACATTTTGTTTATGTTTTTTTGCTAGCCAAAGCTAACATCCCAGTTAATGCTAACGCTAATGCTAACATGAATTAGCAGTGACTTCTCTCAGTCAGGTTGAGGTGTAGAGGCCACAAACCAACGGGTGACGTCACGGTGACTACGTCCATTATTCATATCCAGTCTATGGTCAAGAATTCAGAAAGCTGAGAGCAGAATATAAGCCTCCTTTAAGGCTTAAGAATTTGTAGATTTTTTAATGGTGGAGATTGTGCCAAGCCCTAACTTGAGCCAAGCCCTGGAGCCAGCCGACTCTCACATTTCAGCCACCAGGAATGGGCAAAGGTGAGACAAGAGGTAGATTCACTACAAAGACTAGTGTGTGTGTGTGCACGTGCATTAGTGTGTGTGTGTGTGTGTGTGTGTGCACATGCATTAGTGTGTGTGTGTTCAGCTTGTAATCCAACCCTGCCAGATAGCTCCGGGGAGAAGGACATTCTCTGTTGTTGTTTCCCCTTTCCTGCATTCCTGCCTCCCCTTGACGTGTGGCACCAGAGAAGGTGAGGAGGAGGAGGAGGAGGAGCAGGAGGAGGAGGAGGAGGAGATGTAACAGGTTGTTTCATGCCAAACCGATCGCCTCCGTGCAGCCTCCCAGAAACGCATCACATTCATTCCAGGAGACACCTGCTCTCATCAAGAGTGAAAAAAACCACCCAGACGCATGCACACACACTTGGTCTGCAGCGTCTCCTTTGAGCCACCTTCCAACCACACTGCTCTGCTGTCAGGACTCAGAGCAAACAAGAGTCTGCCCTGCTCTGAAGTGAAAGCAACACTCTATTTTTGAGTACAGTGGATGATGATGAGGCCACACAGAAGCTTTGTGCCAAGCGCTCAGGGCTGGGGAAGCCAAGAATATACTAAATAAAAGCAGAGCGTGACAGCAGGAAGAGAAGGTATGCTCAGGTATTGTTTGGAGTTGAGCCTACTGTGTGTGTGTGCAGCGGATTCAGAAGTTTGGTACAAAGAGCAAAGTAACTCTGCTCCTGAGGGAAGCTCTACATCAGCCTGCCTGCACTGAATTCTAATATCAGCCACTTAAAGTATGTAAATACACTACATAAAACCTGCAAATGCTATGCAAACTGTGTGCTGTGTAAAAAAAATGTGCAGATACTATGTAACCAATGTGAGCAAATATGGGAAATAATATACAATATTTCAGCATTTACAACCAGGGCTGAAGGCAGGATTTAAAAAAATACTGAGGTTGTACTAAAAGCATGACAAACAGGCAGACATGAATGACAAACTAGAAAATTGCCTCTGGGGAAATTGTGAAAGGGCCACGGGGGCTACTGCCGGTGTGTGTACACTATGATGAGATTCTTCAGAGATTTCAAACAATTAATACTAGTAATGTTATAATACTATATAATATACAAGGAGCACACCTACAACAAGCATTCCTTTTCAAGTATTTGTATATGCAGCAACCTATGCCCTTTCACCTCAAAATGTGTGTGCGTGTGTGTGTGTGTGAAACATGTGTATCTGGAGGAGTGTGCGCGCTTATGCGCATGTGTGTGTGCGTGTATCTGTAACTGTAATCACATCAAAGGATCAAAGGCAATCAGAGCAATCAACAGAATTAACTGACACCAACTGCCAATGTTCCCTAACAGAGGTGGACAGACTGGAATTTCTGGCCACGAACAGAAAGCATTTTTTGGCAAAACCATAATACCTATCATTGATCCGACTTCACTTTGAGCATCCTGAGTTCTTCCTGGACGTCTACATATGTTTTTTTTTAAAGAAAAATTAAAAAATAGCTTTGTTAGAGCGATCTAAAAAAACGGTTACATCTCCCTTTTTCAGAAATCTTCCTGCGTTTTTAATATGGGAGCCAATGAGGCTGTTGGTGCGTGTTGGTGGATCATCTGTGCGTCCTACGGCCAAACTATAACTCTGACAGCTTTACCAGAGGATTGTGAGGGAGAAGACAAATTTTCCTACGTTTCTATGTATAAATTATTTCTGTAGAGTGGAATTTGCGGCCTGGAGCGCAGTTTTCAAATTTATTTTTTGACAATTTTTTCTCTCCCTCTAGACTCTGGCGATGATGTCACACACTGTGACATTCCGTGCAATACACACCCATTATAATCTCAGAATTTCTCCAAAAATGACCATGGTCATTGAACAGGGATTGATAAAAAACGATATGACCTATCGAAACGTGGATTAATACACCGATACACAAGACTTTTGTCTACTGTTTAAAGTTTAAATGGAGTCTCTAGGTGAAATTATGCCGGAGAAGTAGACGTTTAAAAATCTCCAATTATTGTTCTTTTTCACTCATTTCTTTTCAGCCATCCCATTCATTTCAATGCAAAATTTTGGGCAGTTTTTTGCGACTTACATCGCGAGAAATTCATATTCTGTAGAGAAAAGTAATAGCACACCGATCCCAATCAAACCGCACGTTTTGACATATAATTTGTCCTGCAACTCTTCAAGTTGTAGGACTAGTAGCGGGACGAAATTGCGTCCAGAAGAGGAAGAAGAAGAAATCCACAGTATAACAGTAGTGCTCGGTGCGATGGCCCCATGGCCCTAATAAAGTTCTTCTGCAGCTGCATTATTTTTCTTTAATCATGAATTAAACTGTGATGCTGTCTGCTTGATGTATGTGTGGGTGAGCAATGGCGGGGAGCCATGGCTTTGTGTTGTTGTTCCGAGTGAGACGAAACCTTAGCATGTGTCCAACACACACACACACACACACACACACACACACCATCACAGCTCTTGCCCAGCCTTCCATCGAGGGTTTAGGGAAGCTTTGTTAACATGATGTCAAACTTCAAAACAACCCCCATCTCAATCCTTTGCTCTTCTCCTCCCCCCTCAGTACACACACACACACACACACACACACACACACACTCGTCTTTCTGTCTCTTAAGCCTCGTTGCTCTGCTGTCAGAAGAGAAACGTGATCAGAAGCTTGCAAGAAGTGATCATGGCAAAGACTTCTCACATACACACACACACACACACACACATTCTTGTACTTCTATCTTTGTGAGGGCCCTCATTGGAACAGTGAAATCCCTTGCAAGGTTATAATAGTTTGGGATTTTTATTATTTATTTATTTCATTTTTATTCATTTTTTAAATTATTTTTTACTTATTTTTTAAATTATTTTTTTTACTTATTTTATTTTTTATTTTTATTTTTCATTAGTTTTAATTTCGTTGTGAATTTTTGTTTTCAAATTCAGTTAGTTTTAATGAGTTTTGAGAGTAAGTTTGCTAGTTTTAGTTTATTTTTTAATTTTTTAAATGCTTTAGTTTTAGTTTTTTGTAAGGTTTGTTGGGTGGGAGATTAAAAGAGGTCACAACTAATTTTGCCTTTATTTCCTTTGTCTTATCCATCTTCATTATGTATGAAAACAGTTGACAAAGATGAAAACAAAGGACATTTTCACTATGTTTTTTGTATTTGTAACCACACAATACAGTTTCAGTTAATTATCGTTACCATGTAACCTTTAACCCTTAAAACAAAGTGTGAAATCTCAAAAAAGCCTTTAAAGAAGTGAGGACCGGCTGAAATGTCCTCATTTTGCAAAAATGTCCTCACTCTGTTGGTTAAAAACGTGTTCTGGTCCTCACTATGTAAGAAGTACAAGAACACACACACACACTATATAAATGTATGTTCCTGTAATTAAGACATTAGACAGCTTGAGAGATGCACATTGTGATGCGTAGTTGGAGCCACTCGAGAAACCAGGAGGATGTAATATGTGCACTTTTATGTTTCTTCGTGTGTGTGTATGTGTGTGCGGCTCGCTAGCTCCTCCGTTAGCTAATTAAAGCGGAGCGTGTTGCAGGGGGCCGGCAGACCTGTGTGACGCGTCCCTGACATGATTGATTGTGACTGTCAGAGCTCTCAGCTGGGTGTCTCCCTGCGTCGGGCCCCGAATAAAGGATTACACAGGCCCTTGGTAACCTTGGCTGGCTTTGTGTGCCTGGGTCCCGCATCAAAGACCCGGCGGGAGACATTAGCATTTTTAATGAGCGGGCCGGGCCCCGTGCTGGCACAGGATGCCTGATCACTTTCATCAGAACGACACAGAGGGTGGCACAAATGGAGAAAAAAAACCAAGAAGAAACTGCACACATGTAGGCGTCCAGACACATACACTGCAAAAAAGCCGACTTGTATTTTTTGGCCTAAAACAGTGATTTAAGTTGTATAAAACTTGGAAATATAAATGATTGACATTTAGGGCAATAATGTAAGTTAGAACAACAAAGGAAGCAAGTTGTCTGCTCAAAAACAAGTTGGTGAGTTGTTGTTACTTATATCTTTAAGTTGGGGTTCACAACAAGGGACAATAGTTCTGATAACTCTTATTTCTTTGTTGGGAAACGCGGGAAAGCGGTGAAATTCGGTCATTAGCGAAAGCTAGCGGCTAACTGATGCTAGCGGCTAACTGATGCTAGTGGCTAACTGATGCTAGCGGCTAACTGACGCTAGTGGCTAACTGATGCTAGCGGCTAACTGACGCTAGCAGCGCTGCTTGTTACAGCTACAAGAGTAGCCATTAGCGTATCAATGCTAACTCAAAATTGTGGTCACAACATTAGCTGACATTTCATATCGGCGTTACAATCGTGCCAATTCAGCACATTGCAGAAGTTAGCAGAAGGATTAAAAGTTATTACAATGTAAATTTATAAGTTAGTACAACTTACAGTTGAGTTGACAAAAATCTGAATTCAGAGTTGAGCAGACTCAAAAACAAAACTTAAAATATTTAATTTAATTGTCCAACTTAAAATTTTATCGAAGTTTGTTGCCTTGAAATTTTGAGTTCACCCAACTTTTCTTTTTTTTGCAGTGTACACTGAAAAAAGTATAACCTTGCTCAAACTAAAAAAAAAATGTCCAGATATCACATCTAAAATATCTGACTTCATAGAATCTAAATTGAGTAACTTCTTATGACCTGATTATTTTATCTTGATGTAAACAATAATACTACACTTGACTCAACCTTAATTCTTTGCCTTGATCCAAATTATTTTCTTAACATTTTAGTTATTGAACCAAACTAATACATTTAAATTGAACCAACCTAATATATTCACTTTTAACTGAATTAATGTTTGCATTGACACCAGTTAATTTATTTAAATATACCAAACAATATTTTTCACATTTTATTTGACTTAACTAATGCTTGTTTCCCACCTTATAAACTCTATGAAAAAAGACCCTTGGCCAACAGATTACATTAAATGTATTTATTCATCTTTAACATATGAACCATATGCAACATATTACATACGCTGTGTTTTCGACTCAAACTAAAAATATTACCTGCAGGTCATGAAGAAGAAAATAAAAAACGTTGTTTTGGGTCCTTAGGACGTTTATTTAGTTCAGTATAAATCAAAGTTGATGTCTCTACATGGAAAAAGAATGAGTTTTACAATAAAATGAATCATTTTATCCTCTTTTAAATGGCAGTTATTAGTTTGAATGAACAACTGCATGTTACACTTTTTTCAGTGTAAATATATTCTTAAACTACATGTCAGTACACACAGAGGGGTTTTCAAAAAATTATTATTATTGTACACCAGCGGCGGCATCTTTCTTCCTCGTCTTCAATGCACAATCTTCTCGTTTCCCCTTTCTGACAGAGATGAACAAAGGCGTGAAGCTTCACATCTCCGTATGACTCAGTCCTCTCTTCCTTGGAACCACGCTATTAAAGCTTCTCCTAGCAGACGTAAAAGCAGGATGAGGCCCGTTTTTGTTTCAGAAAGTGCTCCATGTTCAATTAAACGGAGACCTCTTTCTGAGTGGCCTTCAGAAAAATGTTTGAGCCACATGTCTCTTCATTCTTTTTGCAACTTAACCCTTAATAGGGCACTCACTGAAATACTTGCAAATTCCAAATTTCAACCCTAGAGAATATTGGAGGATATTACATACAGCCAGAATGTGTAAAAAAAAAAAAAAAAAACATACGGACCTAGGGGAGGGGGTAATATTTAGAGAAAAAAGTTTACGAGATTAAAGTGGCAAATCTACAAGAAAAAAAAATTGCAGATTTATGGGATCTAAAGTGGTGAATTTGTGAGAAAAAAAAATTGCTTTTCTTCACGCTTTTTTCTCGTAAATCTGCGACTTTTTTTCTTGTAGATTTGCGACTTTAAATCCCTTAAATCTGCAACTTTTTTTCTTGTAGATTTGCCACTTTAAATTCCTCAACTCTGCAACTTTTTTCTTGTAAATTTGCCACTAAATCTTTTAAATCTGCAACTTTTTTTCTTGTAGATTTGCCACTTTAAATTCCTCAACTCTGCAACTTTTTTCTTGTAAATTTGCCACTAAATCTTTTAAATCTGCAACTTTTTTCGCACAGATTTGCCACTTTAAATCTCATTTGTGTCTTTTTTGGTCATTTTCTGTCTTTCTTTTAGTAATTTTGTGTCTTTTTTGGTCATTTTGTATCTTTTTTTTAGTCATTTTCTGTCTTTTTTTGTCATTTTGCATCTTTTTTGGTCATTTGTGTCTTTTTGTTGTCATTTTGTGTCTTTTTTGAGTCATTTTGCATCTTTTTTTGGTCATTTTGTGTCTTTTTTAGTCCTTTAGTCCAACACAAAATGTGATTTTTGAATATTTTTTATTACTTTCAAAACACTATCATGCTCAATAAAGAAATTTAAATGCTGCAAATGTGAACAAAGATTGCAAATATAACATATAAGAGGGTTAAATCCAGTTCTATCATTTTATTCAAAATAAACAAATAAGACATTCTCACTGTATTTTCAATATGGACTCCAGAGGGTTAAGGAAAAACCCAGAAAGAAAAGAAAAAAGAAAATAAAAGAAGAAAACTTGAAAAAGAAAAATTCAGAGAGGGAATAAAGTGCCATATGGCCTTGAGTGGAGGATATATGTTCAAAAACTGAGCAGCACACACACAAAAAAACCCCCCCAAAAACCCTGAAACATTTCCAACTTGGTGTCTAACTATATTTGTTCATTTGCTTGTGACACCAGCACCAGAACCTCTAGGAAATGATGAATAAATTCATGCCTCCTACCTTCTTCTCTGGCTGAATATTGAGAAAGTAGCGACGGGGGCAAACATATGCCATTTTGCGCTGTGTGACAAGCACATTAAATCTTCATCACAGGAAAAAGCCTCTTTATTGGCAGCTGTAGTTTCAACACGTTGCCAGGAAGAGCCAGAGGACAAAACAATGGAGGAAAATAGGAGAAGAAGTAAAGCGAGAATCATCAACAAAAGCCACGATAACTGATAATAACGTCTGCAGCTACAAGGAAACAGGAAGTAGAATATGAATAAGAGGAATGGTAGATGGTAGAGTTTGCTAGTTTTAGTTTAGTTCTTTTTTTTATGCTTTAGTTTAGTTTAGTTTTTGTTAGTTGTTGTCTGTTGGTTAAAAACGTGTTCTGGTCCTCACTATGTAGGAAGAACAAGAACACACACACACACATTCTTGTACTTCTGTCTTTGTGAGGACCCTCATTGGAACAGTGAATTCCCTTGCAAGTATTCATTTTTTTAAATGCTTTAGTTTTAGTTTAGTTTTTATCAGCTTTAGTTATTTTGTAATGGGGTATTTGTTGGGTGGGAGATTAAAAGACGTCACAGTAAATTTTGCCTTTATTTCCTTTGTCTGATCCATCTTCATTATGTATGAGAAAAGTTGACAAAGACGAAAACGACATTTTCACTATAATTTTAGTTAGTTTTGTAACCACACAATACAGTTTCAGTTAATTATCATTATCATGTAACCTTTAACCCTTAAAACAACGTCTGAAATCACAAAAAAGCCTTTAAAGAAGTGAGGACCGGCCAAAATGTCCTCACTTTGCAAAAATGTCCTCACTCTGTTGGTTAAAAACGTGTTCTGGTCCTCACTATGTAGGAAGTACAAGAACACACATACACACACGCACACTATATAAATGTATGTTACTGTAATTAAGTCGTACACATTCTGTCTGCAGCTACAAGAAAACAGGAAGTAGAATATGAATAAGAGGAATAGTAGATCAAATTCAAATCCAGTGAGGTAACATCATCAGTCTATCGCTCTTTGATGTTTGGGTTTTGCTCTCCGTGGCGTGCTATCATCACAGACTCCTTGCGAGCACATGACAGCTTGGAATAAACCCTAAACTGCAGAAACAGTTGCTCCAATGCCTCAGATGCAAATTCGCCACAATAGCAGCTAAGATAGCAGCTAAATCTCTGCCCGTGAATAGCCCGGCGAGAGACTTCCAAGACTTAATATCCCCTTAGAAGTCTATTATCTCAGCCTGGCAACTTGCATCTCCACAAAACACACAATCCCAAACACACAGCGCTTTAAAGTAAACTGCAATCCTCGCATCTGGCACTGTTAAATAAGTAAAGCTTATCAACAGTGTAACTGTCTCTGAAACAGTTTATATGTGCTTGTTTTTGTTTTATACACATTCATGGTCATTCAGGTTCCTAAGGTTATTAAAAGGTGATTAAAACTACTATAAATAAGATGGTTTATTAATATGTCTGGTCTATTAATGTTTGGTTAAATGTATTTCCTTTTAAGGGACTTTTATTGTGAAATATAAGGGTCTGATTTGAGGGCATTGTGGAAAATGTGAGGTCAAAATGTGTGGCCGGGTCAGTTTTGTTATGGTTCAGTTGCATTATGGGTTAGAGCAGCAGAGAAGGCTGGTAGAACCTGATAATGTAATAAATTCCTGATAATGTAATAACCTCGATAATGTAATAAAAATCTACACTTGAGTCCATTGAAAATGTAATAAAACCTGATAATGTAATAACTTCCAGATAATGTAATAAAGTGCATTTCCCAATAATGTAATACACTTTTTTACCAATTATGTAATAAAGTATAACATTAATGGGAGGTTATTACATTATCAGGTTAGCCTTCATTTCGCAAGTCCTGATAATGTAATAATTCCCCAATATTGTAATAATTTAACAGCAGACCACCCATTACTTGGGTTCAAGTGGTAAAACTGTGAAGGCAAGAATTGACGAACGGGTCAAAAGTTAATAAACATTCAGCTTTGACCTGTTGGTGGCGCTAGAGCTCTTGAGCTAGAGTTGTATATGTAGACAATATATAGACATTTAGACAAACTATTAAACTATTATACAATGTACACATTCTGGGTTACTTTTGTGTACGATGACATTGTTTAAACAAAAAATAGGTAAGAATTGTTCCGTTGTTCATCGTTATAAAATGACATAATTTTTGTGCGAAATTACTATTTTTAATTTAGAAAGTGCGGTACAGTGACAATGATCTTTCTTTATATAAATATATATATAGACAATATATAGACATTTATTGCACCATTAAACTATTATACAATGTACACATTCTGGGTTCCTTTTGTGTATGATGACACAAAAGTTTCAACAAAAAAGGAAAGAATTGTTCCGTTGTTCATCGTTATAAATTGATCATTTTATTATCAGTTTGACACAGGGGCCACAGCAGGGGCCAAGGGCTTCTTCACAGGGGCCCCTGGAGGCCCCTGTGAAGAACCGCCACTGAAGAAGCCTGTTTCTACTTGTTTTTGAGCTGTTTTTCTTCGCTTTCTTTCAGTGTATCTTCCACAAATATCCCCACCTCCTCCCCCAGTTTTTTTTCCTTTGAGGATGACGTCTAGATACGGACATCGTTGGGCCTCGCAACGGGTGTCAAATATGTTGGGGTATCTGGTTACAGATACCAATTGCCTCCATCACGGGTCACCAAAAATGTTAATAAGAGGGCGTTATCATAAATGCTATCCCTCCCATAAGGATACCAAATATGTATGGATGAACCTGAGCAACACTCGTGTGGATCTCACGGTTCAAAAGTGTGGTAAGATGGCTATAAGAATTATTAATAATTATCATAAATAATTATTAATTATAAGAAATGATATCACTTGATTTGCTCTAAGTCAGCTCGTTGGGGGCACCATCTGTAAAACGGAGAAAAATATAGCCAATTCACCTAAATCAGTCTCATAAAAGAAGCCTGTTTATACGTGTTTTTGAGCTGTTTTTCTTCGCTTTCTTTTAGTGTATCTTCCACAAATATCCCCACCTCCTCCCCAAGTTTTCTTCCTTTGAGGATGACGTCTAGATACGGACATCGTTGGGCCTCGCAACGGGGCGTCAAATATGTTGGGGTATCTGGTTACAGATACCAATTGCCTCCATCACGGGTAACAAAAAATGTTGGGAATTAAGGATGGCTCATTTATGAATAAACTATGACAAATATGTAGGGATGAACCTGAGTAACGCTCGTGTGTATCTCACGATTCAAAAGTGTGGTAAGATGGCTATAAGAATTATTAATGATTATCATAAATAATTATTAATTATAAGAAATGATATGACTTGATTTGCTCTAAGTCAGCTCGTTGGGGGCACCATCTGTAAAACGGAGAAAAATATAGCCAATTCACCTAAATCAGTCTCATAAAAGAAGCCTGTTTATACATGTTTTTGAGCAGTTTTTCTACGCTTTCTTTTAGTGTATCTTCCACAAATATCCCCACCTCCTCCCCAAGTTTTCTTCCTTTGAGGATGACGTCTAGATACGGACATCGTTGGGCCTCGCAACAGGGCGTCAAATATGTTGGGGTATCTGGTTACAGATACCAATTGCCTCCATCACGGGTAACCAAAAATGTTGGGAATTAAGGATGGCTCATTTATGAATAAACTATGACAAATATGTAGGGATGAACCTGAGTAACACTCGTGTGGATCTCACGGTTCAAAAGTGTGGTTAGATGGCTATAAGAATTATTATTATGTTAATTAACGATGGCTCTTTTATGAATAAATGATGACCTCAAAAGTCAAAGTTCAAAAGTGTGGTCGGATGGCTATAAGAATTATTAATAATTATCATAAATAATTATTAATTATAAGAAATGATATGGCTTGATTTGCTCTAAGTCAGCTCGTTGGGGGCACCACTCTGTAAAACAGAGAAAAATATAGCTAATTCACCTAAATCAGTCTCATTAACCCATGAGAACCCATGGTGACACTCGTGTAACAAACACTTTAAATCTTCTAGAATCTCCCATATTCAGCTTTATGCTTCACCTTAACTCATTAAGTCCCTAAGCGACACATACTGTGTGACTGGAAACAGAAATGTGTAAAAGTAGCTAATTTTAAAAAGCTTATTTTTTGTTACTAGGCTAAGTTTAAACCAATTTAACAATTCTAATCCGTTAATAGGGTGTTCTGTGTTGCATTTAACTTGTTCTGAACAGTCACAATTTTGATATATGTTATGGAGAGAAAAAAATTTGTGTCTCTGTAAGCAGAAAATGTGTCCATACCATAAACGCCCATTGTAACGTATATGTCACATCACAGATTTTTGAGATTTAGGGGTAGTATTTTTACTTTTAAAACATCAGAAATGTGTTCTATGTGGTCCACTTATTGAACACATCCTTTAAGGGTAACTGGGTCTGGGTTGTTATGGGTGCTTTTGAGCTGTTTTTACATGTTTTTGAGCTGTTTTTCTCCGCTTTCTTTTAGTGTATCTTCCACAAATATCCCCACCTCCTCCCCCAGCTTTTTTTCCCTTTGAGGATGACGTCTAGATACGGACATCGTTTGATGTGACTCATCAAAGCGGAGATCGGGGTGTGACAGGAGCGTCTCCCGATGTTTCCCTCGCTCTCCCGCTGTCAGCCGAGCGGACACACAGTCAGGAGCCGGGAGGTGACCACTGGAAACTTTTTATTTGATCAACTGATAGGCGCACACAGAGCCTCTCTTCAGCTCGGTTCAAAACAGAAATCAAGGATACGGACGTGGCGGGATGCATATGCAGAGAAAGGTTCCCTGATGCGCTCCAGTCTCTGAGTGGAACATAAAGGTGCAAAGGACATGAAGGTGTGTCAAAGCTGTGTGTGTGTAGTGGTCTTTTCACAACATCTGCACTGGTCTGCACTCTCTCCTGGGAGAAGATAGAGAGAGATGAAATGAGAACAAACAAGTGCAGGAGAAGAGAGGCAGCTCTCAGCAGTATCCTGCCTTTTGGACTTTAAAGAGCAGGAAAGAGACTGCTCGGCCTTTCTCGCCCGCTAGCTCCCACAGATAAGGAGAGACGCAGCAAAAGGAACACGAGGGACAGAAAAGAGAGAGAAAATAAACTGACAAGTCTGTGCAAGATGATAAGAGTTATTTAAAAAAAAAAAAAAAAAAAACACAGACCTGTTTTTCTGTCAAGAATCCATGAGGGTAATTACCAGAAATATTGATGTTCAATCAGGATGAGGAATCAAAGATGCTGCTTCGAGATTTTCCTCAACATTTTAACCAGACTGAGGCTACGTTTACATGATGGAGGTGTGAACAGAAGACGCAAAAGTGGCATCGCGTCTTCAATTTTTATTCTGCGTTTAGACGAGCGTTTTCGGGAGGAAATCTGCTGCATACGGTGACGCTAAAGTGTGTGGAATTCAACACTAAAAGTGTCAAGAAGTCGCTAAATGTCATCACCTAAGTTACATAATTGAGCATGTGCATCTAATTGTAATGGACGCTGTAGGAGAGAGGAATAAAGTTGTGAGAAACCGTCTTACACCTAAATACACGTTCTTATCCTTATTCAGTGTGTACCATCTGCTTCAGAGAGCCAAGCAGAATAATATATTGGTGGTGGGTGAGGTAACCTGTACACTACTGTTACTTGGGTTTCGGCGATATGTTAACTGACCATATTAGCAAACAAAAGTGCTACTCCAGGCACCAAAACAACACATATTTCCTTTACACTCACCTTTTGGTCTTCCATTAAAGAAATACCAAAAAATCGGCCCATATCACCCAGCCCTTGCTACAAGCGTGGCAAAAAAGCTAATATATATACCTTCCTTCAATGCATTTTGGAAATTGTTTACTACATGCCAAACATTAGATCAACTGTCTTGAGCTGAGCGGCATCATGTTCAGACCAGTTGCCACATCAAAGGCAACTCCCCGCTTTAATAAACGGTGGCACACGCTTTCGCCTGCTGCTATGCAGTTAATGTGGCTGGTGTGATGGCTTGTAATGGCAGGCAGCGCAAGGGCAACTTCAGCTAGTTGAGTTAGCTTTGCAAGATCTAAACGTGTTTGCAGTTGAGAAAAGTACATAAGCGCCACATCTGTACGGTCTACGGCCACATGACTTTGTGTTTTCTTATTTGTTTATGTTGTTTGTTTTTTCTACACAAACGTGCATATGGTCCGTACCGTCTTGCACCTGAATACACGTTCTTATCCTTATTCAGTGTGTATCATCTGCTTCAGACAGCCAAGCAGAATAATATATCGATGGTGGGTGAGGTAACCTGTACACTACTGTTACATGCACACACACTAAGTTTGCAGCTAAGCTAGCTAATAGGGTTTCGGCGATATGTTAACCGACCATATTAGCAAACAAACGTGGCACTCCGGGTACCAAAACAACACATATTTCCTTTACACTCACCTTTTGGTCTTCCATTAAAGAAACAGCTTCTTCTGGGACCCCCCGAACACGCAAAAAATCGGCCCATATCGCCCAGCCCTAGCTACAAGCGTAGCAAAAAAGCGAATATATATACCTTCCTTCAATGCATTTTGTAAATTGTTTACTACATGCCAAACATTAGATCAACTGTCTTTTCTCTGAAGGGAAAAAGTTGAGCTGAGCGGCATCATGTTCAGACCAGTTGCCACATCAAAGGCAACTCCCCGCTTTAATAAACGGTGGCACACGCTTTCGCCCGCTGCTATGCAGTTAATGTGTCTGGTGTGATGGCTTGTAATGGCAGCAGCGATAGGGTGGCATGCAGCGAAAGGGCAACTTTAGCTAGTTGAGCTAGCTTTGCACAAGCGGCAATGACGGCAGCACTGGCTCTAAGGTCTAAACATGTTTGCAGTTGAGAAAAGTACATAAGCGCCACATCTGTACGGTCTATGGCCACATGACTTTGTGTTTTCTTATTGGTTTATGTTGTTTGTTTTTTCTACACAAACGTGCATACGGTTCGTACCGTCTTTCTGTTATATTGGTGGAGGGTGAGGTAACCTGTACACTTCTGTTACATGCACACGCTAAGTTTGCAGCTAAGCTAGCTAATAGGGTTTCGGCGATATGTTAACCGACCATATTAGCAAACAAACGTGCTACTCCGGGCGCCAAAACAACACATATGTCCTTTACACTCACCTTTTGGTCTTCCATTAAAGAAATAGCTTCTTCTAGGACCCCCCGAACACGCAAAAAATCGGCCCATATCGCCCAGCCATAGCTACAAAAAAGCTAATATATATACCTTCCTTCAATGCATTTTGTAAATTGTTTACTACATGCCAAACATTAGATCAACTGTCTTTTCTCTGAAGGGAAAAAGTTGAGCTGAGCGGCATCATGTTCAGACCAGTTGCCACATCAAAGGCAACTCCCCACTTTAATAAACGGTGGCACACGCTTTCGCCCGCTGCTATGCAGTTAATGTGTCTGGTGTGATGGCTTGTAATGGCAGCAGCGATAGGGTGGCAGGCAGCGCAAGGGCAACTTTAGCTAGTTGAGCTAGCTTTGCACAAGCGGCAATGACGGCAGCACTGGCTCTAAGGTCTAAACGTGTTTGCAGTTGAGAGAAGTACATAAGCGCCACATCTGTACGGTCTATGGCCACATGACTTTGTGTTTTCTTATTGGTTTATGTTGATTGTTTTTTCTACACAAACGTGCATACGGTTCGTACCGTCTTTCTGTTATATTGGTGGTGGGTGAGGTAACCTGTACACTTCTGTTACATGCACACGCTAAGTTTGCAGCTAAGCTAGCTAATAGGGTTTCGGCGATATGTTAACCGACCATATTAGCAAACAAACGTGGCACTCCGGGCGCCAAAACAACACATATTTCCTTTACACTCACCTTTTGGTCTGCTATTAAAGAAATAGCTTCTTCTAGGACCCCCCGAACATGCAAAAAATCGGCCCATATTGTCCAGCCCTAGCTACAAAAAAGCTAATATATATACCTTCCTTCAATGCATTTTGTAAATTGTTTACTACATGCCAAACATTAGATCAACTGTCTTTTCTCTGAAGGGAAAAAGTTGAGCTGAGCGGCATCATGTTCAGACCAGTTGCCACATCAAAGGCAACTCCCCGCTTTAATAAACGGTGGCACACGCTTTCGCCCGCTGCTATGCAGTTAATGTGTCTGGTGTGATGGCTTGTAATGGCAGCAGCGATAGGGTGGCATGCAGCGAAAGGGCAACTTTAGCTAGTTGAGCTAGCTTTGCACAAGCGGCAATGACGGCAGCACTGGCTCTAAGGTCTAAACATGTTTGCAGTTGAGAAAAGTACATAAGCGCCACATCTGTACGGTCTATGGCCACATGACTTTGTGTTTTCTTATTGGTTTATGTTGTTTGTTTTTTCTACACAAACGTGCATACGGTTCGTACCGTCTTTCTGTTATATTGGTGGAGGGTGAGGTAACCTGTACACTTCTGTTACATGCACACGCTAAGTTTGCAGCTAAGCTAGCTAATAGGGTTTCGGCGATATGTTAACCGACCATATTAGCAAACAAACGTGCTACTCCGGGCGCCAAAACAACACATATGTCCTTTACACTCACCTTTTGGTCTTCCATTAAAGAAATAGCTTCTTCTAGGACCCCCCGAACACGCAAAAAATCGGCCCATATCGCCCAGCCATAGCTACAAAAAAGCTAATATATATACCTTCCTTCAATGCATTTTGTAAATTGTTTACTACATGCCAAACATTAGATCAACTGTCTTTTCTCTGAAGGGAAAAAGTTGAGCTGAGCGGCATCATGTTCAGACCAGTTGCCACATCAAAGGCAACTCCCCGCTTTAATAAACGGTGGCACACGCTTTCGCCCGCTGCTATGCAGTTAATGTGTCTGGTGTGATGGCTTGTAATGGCAGCAGCGATAGGGTGGCAGGCAGCGCAAGGGCAACTTTAGCTAGTTGAGCTAAAGTGGTGAAATGACTGCAGAGTCTACAGCTGCAGTTCAAAGCCTATCAGTGTTTGAATCTTAACAAGAAGGAAAAAAGGCCCCTGTGCATAGGGAGAGAGGGCAGAGCACGGCTTAGATCTTCAACCTTTGCACGCACGCACACACACACACACACACACACACACATTCGCACAAAGTCACGGCTCAGGCAAACACATACACTGACATCAAAACACAAGCATTAAAGGGCACACAGACAATCACATCAAGACACACAGCAAGAGCCACAAGAGTGCTGACACACAAATGTACAAAAAGCAAACAAGCTTAGACGCACACATCAAGAAAATCCCCACACACACACACACACACACACGGCATGAGTCGTGTGTCCCTGGACGGCCAGCTGTGGGAGGTCACACAGACATGACAGTTGTGCTATCAGGCCAGCATTAAGGCCTGCCGCTTTAAACACAGCCTTTTGAAGTCACACCAAAGTCAGACACTAGGATCTCTCATCTCCCATCTCCCTTTTAACACTGCAGTGCCGACATTTCATTCTGCCCCCCTTTTCATGCTCCCAGCTTTGAATTCTGCCTTTTAAAAAGGACTAATTTTAACTTCTTCAAGGCTGGAAAAACAGGCAAAGGCGTGTCGTTAAGATTCTTCCGCCTGACGTGCTTCTTTTTCAGCCAAGTAACGAGCGTTCAAAGGTAGCCGCGGTCCGCCGGAGTAACGCCGCGCCTCTGATGTTCGCTGTCAGCAGGCTGATACACGCCGACAGCTTCTGCACATCAGCTTTTATCTCGAGGGTAACACATAGAAAATATTGTGAAAATGATAATACCAAAGAATCATGAGATATTATCCTCACAGAGCATCTAACATATATGAAACTGTGTATGATTATGAGGATTGCTTCTCTTCAACAATCACTTTCTGATGTAAAATTACAAATAACATCAAAACCACACAAACAAAATTTTATCAATCATGTTGATTTGTTGTAGGTAAGGTAAGGTAATTTATTTGGCCATGAATTAAAAATTATGTTTTAGTACAATAATATATCTTTAAGCATATAGAAATCATCACTCACACATGCAATGTTGTTAATTGCTCTTGGGGGCCCCCTAGTGGCCACGGGGCCCTAAACAGTCGCTGAGTTCGCTTATGCCTTGGGCCGGCTCTGATTTTCACTTAATAACAGTTTATTTGAACGTTTTGTTCAGTATAAATGTCTTGTTCAGCATTTGGTTGGACTAACAGACACTCCAAGGAGTCGCTGTTAATTTTCCTTGCGTTAGTAACAAACATTTTTTTTGCTAGCCATAGCTAACGGCTGCAAAAACATTTCTGACCATTCATTTCAATGCAAAATGAGAAAACTTCTCACTTGATTTATTACCTCAAAAATGTTTTTTAGGACAACACTATGGTCTCAATCACTAGTAAAACATTTTCTTCAAGACAATTTGATGTTAATAGTGTAAATAATGGCCCCATTTAGAAGAAAATAGAAGATAAAGAATCGTATGATTTGGGGCGGGGCTACCTTTGATTGACAGGTCACTAACAAGGCGAGCCGTCATCATATGGTAGAACAATGCAGAACAATGCGTATCCACGGCAACGTGTCAATAAAGTTATTTTGAACGTTATATATAGATATAAAAAGGATGTTTAGCGGTTTGGTCTCATAACTTTGACCCTTTGACTACGTCCATTATTTATATACAGTCTACGCCTGGAACCCAAACGCAGCATCGTCACTCAAATGAACAGGAGGACTGGTGTTTTCTTTGCCTAATTTGGTGTGAATGCAGCCTCCATGTAGACAGTTACCATAAACATATATAATGTATTTACAGGAATCTGTTGAACTCTTTCCCCCTGGTAGAATAACATCCTTGTCTAATTCAGACAGAAAACCCACTTTGTAGAAAGGCATCGTGTTTCGATGAAACTTAAAATAAGTGATGACAGGCTGAGTTTGAGGCGCTTAAAAGTGGTCATCACAGAGCATGGAGAGAACCCCCCATCGTTTGCTTTTCGGTTGGAACATCTAACTTGTTTCGGTGTGTATGTACTGTACCCCCCCCTCATATATCCCCCTCCACAGCCCTCCTCTGTAGCTGACCCAGTCTAATTTTTCTGTTTACTCCACTCAGTGTTTCGCAGTTGAACAGATCAAACGCGCTGCTAAGCTGTGGGTTTGTTTACTCCGGCTCTGACCCACGCCCAGCCAGGGACGCAGGCAAGCAAGCAAGCACTGCAGCTCTTTTTCCACATTTGGCTTTTTTTTTTTTTGCTTTTCATCTGGATCACAGCCTTCTCCTCCCTCCCCTACCTCATTCCAACTTCTGATGACTCCCCCTGCCCTCTTTGCCCCTGAAAAGTTTTGTTCAGCAGACATTTATGTAGCTTGAACCTACATTTAATCGATCGATTATCCCTTTTTTTGTTCCTCCCCTCCTGCACCTGTGGAGCTTTCATCCATACACGCTCCACATGACGTCTTTCATCACATTTATGAAGTGTTTTTTTTTTTTTTTACGCAAGCCCTCTCCTTGTTTTATTTTCAAAATGAGGAAAATCAATAAAAAGAGTTGAAAAAAAAGGTTATTTTATTTTATTTATGTATTTTTATTCCTGTCTCTGCTTATTATTATTAGGGCCTCGGGGCAATCGCACTGAGCACTGGTCCCATACAGCAATAGCTGTAGGGACCAGTGCTCGGGGCGAAAATTTTTGCATTGAAAAAGAACTGAGCGAAAAAGAACAATAATTGGAGATTTTTAACCGTCTACTTCTCCGGCATAATTTCACCTAGAGACTCCATTTAAACTTTAAACAGTAGACACAAGTCTTGTGTATCGGTGTATTAATCCACATTTCGATAGGTCATATAGTTTTTTATCAATCCCTGTTCAATGACCATGATCATTTTTGGAGAACTTCTGAGATTATAATGGGTGTGTATTGCACGGAATGTTCGTGTCACAGTGTGTGACATCATCGCCAGAGTGTAGAGGGAGAGAAGAAATTGTCAAAATATAAATTTGAAAACTTCGCTCCAGGCCGCAAATTTCACTCTACAGAAATAATTTATACATAGAAACGTAGGAAAATTTGACTTCTCCCTCACAATCCTCTGGTAAAGCTGTCAGAGTTATAGTTTGGGCGTAGGACGCACAGATGCGCCACCAACACCACCAACAGCCTCATTGGCTCCCATATTAAAAACGCAGGAAGATTTCTGAAAAAGGGAGATCTAACAGTTTTTTTAAGATTGCTCTACCAAAGCTATTTTTTCATTTTTCTTAAAAAAAAACATATGTAGACGTTCAGGAAGAACTCAGGACGCTCAAAGTGAAGTCGGATCAATGATAGGTATTATGGTTTTGCCAAAAATGCTTTCTGTTCGAGGCCAGAAATTCCAGTCTGTCCACCTCTGCTGTCACTGTGCCGGAACATTCAGGTGGCAGTTAATTCTGTTGATTGCTCTGATTGCCTTTGATCCTTTGATGTGATTACAGTTACAGATACACACACACACACGCGTGTGTGTAAGCGCGCACACTCCTCACACATGCATACATGCTTCAAACCCGCGCGCGCGCACACGCACACACACACACACACACACACACACACACACAGGTAACTTTATGCGATTTTCGCGATACACACACACAAATGTGCATGCGCACACTCATCCAGATACACGTTTCACACACACACACATTTTGAGGTTAAAGGGCATAGTTTGAAATCTCTTGGCAGTAGCCCCCATGGCCATTTCAGAATTTCCCCAGAGGATATTTTCTAGTTATTATTATTTTTACTTACTTGAAGAGTGTATACATATTTTGCTACATATATATAGGTATAATTTTTTTTTAAATTATTTTTATTTTATCTCTAACTCTCTACTTTTCATTTTGAGATACATAAGTTAATACAACTTTAATTACCTTTTTGTGTAAACGTGTACTTGTAAAAGTGTATGGAGTCTGTAGTGACTGCTATGTTTTTATATTCAATGTACATTTAATCGATCGATTATCCTTTTTTTGTTCCCTTCCCTCCTGAACCTGTGGAGCCTTCATCCATACACGCTCCACATGACGTCTTTCATCACAGTTATGAAGTGTTTTTTTCTTTTTTGACTCAAGCCCTCTGCTTGATTTTTCCCTGCCTTCTCACACGTTCCCTGTTATCCTTTCTAATTCTCCCCTTTGAAACAATTCTCCTTTCTTTGTGCGCTCTCCCAGTCACGCACAACTATACACGCTCCCTCGCAAGCAAATGCACCCACATGCATGCTGACACGTCTGCTGATGCAGGCTGTGTGTGATGTGAAGCCAGGTCTGTTTCTTTCCCAGGCAGGCCAGCAGGGCCGAGGACCCCCAGCTCACTCAGATCCACCTCCCGCCCGCCATGGCTCCTGCTTTCTCCTTCCTCCCTTTCTTATTTCTTTTTGACAAGGTAAAAGCTGGCGAGATGATCGTTCAGGGGAAGTCACGGGGGAAGTAGAACTGAAGGAACCAGCTGTGGTGATTGTGTAAAGCATGGGTCTCAAACTCGCAGCCCTCATGATGATATTTTGTGGCCCCCACCTTGATATGAAAGTTTAATGTGAGTTTTATATGAATGGCACTTTACCGTGTTGTGTGTGGAAGGTCCCTTTATTTACTTTTTTGGTCATTTTGTGTATTTTTTTGGTCATTTTGTGTATTTTTTTGGGGTCATTTTGTGTTTTTTTGGGTAATTCTGTGTCTTTTTTTGGTCGTTTTGTGTATTTTTGGGGTCATTTTGTGTCTTTTTTGGTAATTATGTGTCTTTTTTTGGTCATTTTGTGTATTTTTTGGGGTCATTTTGTGTCTTTTTTGGTAATTATGTGTCTTTTTTTGGTCATTTTGTGTCTTTTTTAAGTAATTTCATCATTTTGTGTCTTTTTTAAAATAATTTTGTGGGGTTTTTTTTGGTAATTCTGTGTATTTTTTAAATAATTTTGTGTCTTTTTTTAGTAATTTTGTGTATTTCTTGGGTCATTTTGTGGTTTTTTTTTGGTAATTTTGTTACTTTTTAAAGGTTTTTTTTCTGTTTTCTGTATTACATAAGCCATGTTTTCTTTAGGGGGAAGAGTGGCCGCTGGGAAAGTCTCAGGCCACGCCCTCTCTAAAGTCCGCTCACTCTGCGTGTCTCCATTACGAAAAGGCTCCAGAGGGATTTAGAGACTCTGGAGGTGACGTTTGGTTTTAGATCATCACTAAAGATTAAACACGGGAGACGCAACTGTGGCCGCCGTCGCTAACTGTGCACAACGTCATCAGCTGATCATAAACAAACCAGCATGGCTAATTATGCACAACATCTCCGCTGATCATAAACATCGTGATGGTGAATTAACCGGCATCACTAACTGTGCACAGAGTGTCTGGTGCTTGTTGTAAACAAACAGAGATCACTAAGTGAACACCTCCTGCAGCAGCAGCACATACACACTGTACTGCTACAGAGCTAACTGTTAGCCTGTTAGCATATATACACTGTACTGCTACAGAGCTAACTGTTAGCCTGTTAGCACATACACACTGTACTGCTACAGAGCTAACTGTTAGCCTGTTAGCACATACACACTGTACTGCTACAGAGCTAACTGTTAGCCTGTTAGCACATACACACTGTACTGCTACAGAGCTAACTGTTAGCCTGTTAGCACATACACACTGTACTGCTACAGAGCAAACTGCTAGCCTGTTAGCACATACACACTGTACTGCTACAGAGCTAACTGTTAGCCTGTTAGCAAATACACACTGTACTATTTTTAATTTTTCTTTTAGAAAGGAGGCATATGTATGGACTAAATCTAATTAATTATTTATTAATTATTAATCAAATTAATTATGAGTTTTACTCTTGCTTGTAGACAAAATTATTTTAACAAAAAACTTCCTAATCATCAGAATGAATGAATTACAAGCGTTCACATTGACTTCCATCTAAACTTATATATATGCCTTATATTAACAGTTCTTTCTGAGTAATTTCCACATTACTAAGAGACTATAAACCTACTAATGAAGTGTTACTGACATGATCTATCCTGATAAAATAATTGGACACCGGGTATTTTCCCCAAAGTTTATATCCCGTTTAATCATTGCCCTTGCATTGTGGTCTTTTAGTGTTTTAGGGGGTGTGTGCACATGTAAAACAGCTCATTACCCAGAGGGCTTTGGAGTTATGTGGGTGTTGCTTGTATCTAACAGAATAAAGTGGGGGCTGCGGTCTGACTTTACTACATTCTGTAGTGAATTCACAGAGCCCAGAGGCATCATGCTAATATGCTCCCACACAGTTACAACCAACTGGAAACCCTGATCTAGGACATTGGAGATATACTGTAGATTATTACAAAGGAAATATGAAATATTTGTAATATGAGAACGTGTCCTTGAATTGTGTTCGTACTTCAGCGAGGGAAAAAAAGCTCGCCTTTCTGCCTTTTTTAAAAACAATTTTGTTTCTTTTTGTGTCTAATTTAGTGTTTTTTCAGTCATTCTGTGTCTTTTTTTTTAGTAATTTTGTGTCTTTTTTTGGTCATTTGTGTCTTTTTTTCGTGATTTTGTGTCTTTTTTTGGTCATTTTGTGTATTTTTTTGGTCATTTTGTGTATTTTTTGGTAATTTTGTATTTTTTTGGTCATTTTGTATATTTTTTGGTAATTTCTTGTCTTTTTTAAAGTAATTTAGTGTTTTTTCAGTAATTTTGTGTATTTCTTTGGTCATTTTGTGTCTTTTTTGGTAATTTTGTTTCTTTTTTAAGTATTTTTTTCTGTGTTGGTCATTTGTGTCTTTTTTTAGTAATTTTGTGTCTTTTTTTGATCATTTGTGTCTTTTTTTAGTAATTCTGTGTCTTTTTTGGTCATTTTGTGTCTTTTTTTGTAATTTTGTTTATTTTTTAAGTCTTTTTTTCCTGTTTTGTGTCTGTTTTGGTCATTTTGTGTCTTTTCTGGGTCATTTTTGTCTTTTTTTAATAATTTTGTGTCTTTTTTGGTCATTTGTGTCTTTTTTTAGTCATTTTGTGTCTTTTTTTTTTAATTTTGTGTCTTTCTTTGGTCATTTTGATCCTGCCTCCAGCGGCCCCCAGGTAATTTGAGTTTGAGACCCCTGGTGTAAGGTCATGTGGTAATCAAGTAATGATTTTGACCACGGCCTTCACCGTCCTCCATCTTTAAAGCTTACCCGCTTGGATCTTTTGGTGAATTCACAGAGCCCAGAGGCATCATGCTAATACGCTCCCACACAGTTACAACCAAGTGGAAACCCTGATCTAGGACATTGGAGATATACTGTAGATTATTACAAAGGAAATATGATACATTTGTAATATGAGAACGTGTCCTTGAATTGTGTTTGTACTTCACTGAGGGAAAAAAAAGCTCGCCTTTCTGATTAAAATAAAGTGTGAGGCTGATTTGTTGTGACCCTGCTGTGTTTATCAGTTTCTGGTTCACATTGAGAGGGCATGAGAGCATCCATATTGTTTAATAATCAGTGGGATGTTTAGATTGTAGATGCACGTTGGAGCAAAGAGAAGCCAGAGCCGCCATCTCTGCATGCAGCGCCCCAAACAAGAACCACATGTCCCAGTCCTGCTGCTTTAACCCTTTGGAGTTTGGGGCTATTTTGTTGGTTCTGGACTCGTTCTGCCTGAATATAAACAACTTAAACATCTTTACCATGACGTGTTGCTATCATTGTTGTCAGCACAACCTCACCTGTATGACCAGGTAATTATTTTTTTTACTTTTGATTTACTGGATCAACATGTTGAACACAAAAAACACATAAAAACACACACACAAAAAATACAAAAAACTTCGTGATTTTATGTCTTTTGTTTCTTTTTTGGTCATTTTATGTCTTTTTGTGTCCTTTTTTTGTCTTTTTTTGTCATTTTATGTCTTTTTGAGTATTTTTTAAAATCTTTTTTTTTTAATCCTTTTTTGTGTCTCTTTTGTCTTGTTTTGTGTCTCTTTTTTGGTCATTTTGTGTCTTTTTACATCTTGTTTTGGTCACAAAATGACCAAAAAAGACAAAAAATTTACAAAAGAGATACAATTAAAGCTGCCAGCAGTGATGAACTGGCCCGAGCAGAGTGACCTGATGATTATTTGTTTCTTACCAAGATAAAAAAACACTTTTTGTGTCTTTTTTTTGTGATTTTACGTCTTTTGTTTCTTTTTTTGGTCATTTTATGTCTGTTTGTGTCCTTTTTGTGTCTTTTTGTGTATTTTTTGTGTGTCTTTTTACATCTTCTTTTAAACACAAAAGATTGCATTAAAAATGCTGAATGCACACAGCAAAATTCGAAAAATCTCTGCAAAAAAAGTAAAATCATGTTACTAAACTTGGTCAAAAAAGAGTTGATGCATTAAATTGGACATGGAAACTTCTGTAAAAGCCAAAACTTTAGAGTTCAGCTGACAGCAGGGAAACAGGCTGCTGAACGTTTTTTATGTCGTGACGTCATGAAAAAGTCGTGCTCCGGAGCTTTCTTGGACTCCAGAATTTGAAATACTTGCAAATTCCAAATTTCAACCCTAGAGAATATTGGAAGATATTACATACTGCCAGAATGTGTTAAAAAAAAAACATACGGATCCGGGGGAGGGGGGTAATATTTTGAGAAAAATTAACGGTTAAAAAAAGTTACAAATTTGTAAGAAAAAAACTCAAATTAATGGTAAAAGGTTTACGAGATTAAAGTGGCAAATCTACGAGAAAAAAATGCGTAGATTTATGAGATTTAAAGTGGTGAATCTGCGAGAAAAAAGTTGTTGTTTTTTCACTTTTTTCTCGTAAATCTGTGACTTTTTTCGCGCAGATTTGCCACTTTAAATCTCATAAATCTGCGCATTTTTTATTGTAGATTTGCCACTTTAATCTCGTCAACTTTTTTACCATTAATTTGAGATTTTTTTGTCATAAATTTGTAACTACCATTAATTTGAGATTTTTTTGTCAGAAATGTGTAACTTTTTTCTCAAAATATTACCCCTCTCCCCTGGGTCCGTATGTTTTTTTTACACATTCTGGCTGTATGTAATATCATCCAATATTCTCTAGGGTTGAAATGTGGAATTTTCAAGTATTTAACCCTTAATGGGGCACTCATTGAAATACAAATTCCAAATTTCAACCAGCCAGAATGTGTAAAAAAACATACGGACCCAGGGGAGAGGGGTAATATTTTGAGAAAAAGTTACAAATTATGACAAAAAAATCTCAAATTAATGGGAGAACTACAAATTTATGAGAAAAAAAATCTCAAATTAATGGTAAAGTTACAAATTCATGAGAAAAAAAAATCTCAAATTAACGGTAAAAAAGATTATGAGACTAAAGTAGCAAATCTATGAGAAAAAAATGCGTAGATTTATGAGATTTAAAGTGGTGAATCTGCGATAAAAAAGTAGTTTTTTCACTTTTTTCTCGTAAATCTGCGACTTTTTTCGTGCAGATTTGCCACTTTAAATGTCATAAATCTGCACATTTTTTCTCGTAGTCACTTTAATCTCGTCTTTTTTACCATTAATTTGACACTTTATCATTAATTTGAGATTTTTTTCTCAGAAATGTGTAACTTTACCAAATTTACTATAAATTTGTAACTTTTTTCTCCAAATATTACCCCCCTCCCCTGGGTCCGTATGTTTTTTTCCCACATTCTGGCAGTATGTAATTTGTAATTTGCAAGTATGTGCCCTATTAAGGGTTAAATCTCTCTCTTCCTTCCCTCTCTCCACCCCGTCCTCATGCTAACAGCCTCTCCCTCAACCCCTCACCCTGGGAAAAAACGTGGAAGCTCAAAGATTCAAAAACACATGTGGTTAGCCATAAAACTTCACATGCACTCTGTGTACCCCCTCAAAAAAAAAAAAAAAAAAAAAAACCCCATCCCCTCCAACCACTCAGCCTGCACACAGAGACCTACAACGAGGAGAGAAGTCGTACATGAGAGGAGACGAGGGAAACAATGGGACGAGAGGAAGCAACATCAGGCAACAATCTGAGCTGTCTGTGGTGGCGAGCAGAAACAAAGAAGTTTGGGGGGTTGGTGGTGGGACAATGGCGACAGTCAGAGAGAAGGTGACTGCAGGCTACCATTCCTGCACGGGCCCAGAACAATAACCGTCCTGTGGCTGGCTGGAGCTGCACTGTGCACAAGGTGAAATTTAAGACAAACGTAAACACCGAAGGAGGACAATGGTGCTCACTCTCTTTACAAAAGATGCTTTTCCTTCAGCTGCAGGGAGGATGCACACAGCGTCCCCACGGCGCGGAGCGACCCGCTATCATAGCTGGCGTCCTCATCGCCCTTTTAGCAGCGCAGCATCCGATACTGCAGCGCTACACTGGCGGCGGATCGGGTTTCTGGGCCCTCGCCGTCAAAACCCCTGTCTTCTTCAGTTCCCCAAAGCATTCGCCTGATACATAATCTCTTCAGATTCTTCTGCCATGTGATTAAAGAGGCGGAATATAATGCCTTTTTTTTCTGGCTTCAGCTTGTTTTGAAGATTTGTTTCAGCCTTCAAATGTTTTGATCAATAAATTACCTGCTAAAAAGTTTAGTTTAGTTTAAAACAACTCACTGAAAACAGTTTCAATGCATTGTTCCAATCTTATCAACATAGGATACTATCTATAACTGGGGTCTCAAACTCGCGGCCCTCATGGCGATATTTTGTGGCCCCCACCTTGATATGAAAGTTTAATGTGAGTTTTATATGAATGGCACTTTACCGTGTTGTGTGTGGAAGGTCCCTTTAATTACTTATTACTTATTATTTTTTGGTCATTTTGTGTCTTTTTTAAATAAGTTTGTGTCTTTTTTAAATAATTCTGTGTCTTTTTTGGTCATTTTGTGTCTTTTTTTAAAAAGTAATTTTGTGTCTTTTTTAAGTCATTTAGGGTTTTTTTCTGGCATTTTGTTTCTTTTTTGGGTCATTTTGTGTCTTTTTTATATAATTTAGTGTCTTTTTTGGTAATTCTGTGTATTTTTTGGTCTTTTGTGTCTTTTTTAAATAATTTAGTGTTTTTTCAGTCATTTTGTGTCTTTTTTTGTATTTTTTTGTCTTTTTTGGTAATTTTGTGTCTTTTTTAAATAATTTAGTATCTTTTTAAAATAAGTTTGTGTCTTTTTAAAATAATTTTGTGTCTTTTTTTTAGTAATTTTGTGTCTTTTTTTGTCATTTTGTGTCTTTTTTAAGTCATTTAGGTTTTTTTTCTGGCATTTTGTTTCTTTTTTGGGTCATTTTGTGACTTTTTTATATACTTTTGTGTCTTTTTTGGTCATTTTGTGTCTTTTTTTGGTCATTTTGTGTCTTTTTTAGGTAATTTAGTTTTTTTTCTGTCATTTTTGTCTTTTTTGGTCATTTTGTGTCTTTTTTGGTCATTTTGTGTCTTTTTGAAGTATTGAAGTTTCTGTCATTTTGTGTCTTTTTTTGGTCATTTTAATACTGCCTCCAGCGGCCCCCAGGTAATTTGAGTTTGAGACCCCTGATCTATAACTTCTCTCTTCTGTATTACCTCATTTCCCTATATTCCACTCGTTCAATCTGAACAGTCAGTAAGCTACAATAATAACCCTGTAAATTCCTTTTTGATAGATAGGTTCTGCTTCTTCTTGGCCAGGCAGCTGTCATCCAAACATGTCAGCAAATCTGGCATTGGTCGATACTGAAGGCTGTCATTGGTTAAAAAGGAATATCAGGCAGTATAAAGTCACATGATTGGTCACATGGTAGGGGGATCAGCTACCACAGTGGCGCCTGGCCAGGTTCCAGACGAGGCCCCCTGGTTGACCACAGTCCCATGGCTGTCTGGGTCGGTGCCTGTGTGGAACAACTGGAATGGCTGATCCAGGTTTCAAATGAGGGGGTTCAGGACCCAAAATTGGGGGTCTCACTCTCTCGTATCCGTCTATGGCGGAATGATTGGAGTGTATTTAAATGAGGTTGAGGTTGGCGGTGACAGACAGTGAGCAGAGTCTTTTCCCATGGCCTCTGTGTTCAGCTGTGCTCTTGTTTGATATTTTACACTTTCCATTAACTTACATTGTGTTTTCATCCATATTGTCTTTATGATAAAGTGTTTCATATTTGGGGCTATTTGCACCCAGTGTAGAGGGTTCATTTTAAAATGCATTGCACTAAAGATTACTGAATAAATTCCCAAAAATGTACCTTGTAACGTATTCCATTAGTCTGTTGGGTCAGTCCGAATCAGAGTGAAATTGATACTATTGGTTTTGTATTTAGTCTGGTTTGTATGGGCTGAACTATGTGCCACCAGAAACTGAACTCTAACTGCTTAACTGGAATAATTGCATTAAAAAACTGAATTTGAATCAAATAATAAAAATTTGTATTGTTAAATTTGAATCATTGCATTGAAAAACTGAACCTGAATTGTAATTTGAAAATTTAATTTATTAGTTTGGAACTCAACATTCAGTTCTCACAATTCAAATTCAATTTTCTGTGACGAATATTCACAGAGCGCCTCTTCGGCCAATCAGCACTCCCGTTCCGTTCCAGCCTCATCCATGGTCAAGCCGGTCTAACTACTTCCTCCGTTTCATGGCGAGTGGCAACCGGGTGGCAACAAAAAGAAAACGGAGGGGCCGGGTCGCGGGGGCAGCAGGCTAAGCAGGGCATTCCAGACGTCCCTCTCCCCAGCCACAACGTCCAGCTCCTCCTGGGGACCCCGAGGCGTTCCCAGGGTCTGGGTCTTCCCCGGGGCCTCCTACCAGTTGGACCTGGAACTCCTCTAACGGGCCCACATCACTGCTGACGCTGCACTAAAATGTAATGGGTTCTTCCTTGGGTCGTGCTACACCTGCCACCAACTTCCATTAAAATCACTCCAGTATTTTTCCGTCATCAAACAAGCCAACAAGCAAGCCAAAAGTGAAGGTGAAGGTAACAAAGTAGATAGAGATAGACCGATATATATCGGCCGATATGTGCGTGCGTTCACCGATCAATTAGCCCATTTGGTAATTTTGTGTCTTTTTTTAATCATTTTGTGTCTTTTTAAAATAATTTTGTGTCTTTTTTTGGTAATTTTGTTTCTTCTTTAAGTAACTTAGTTTATTTTCTGTCATTTTGTCTTTTTTGGGGTAATTTTTTATGTCTTTTTGGTAATTATGTTTCTTCTTTAATTCTGTGTATTTTGTGTCTTTTTTGGTCATTTTGTGTCTTTTTTTAAGTCATTTAGTTTTTTCAGTCATTTTGTGTCTTTCTTTGGTCATTTTGTGTCTTTTTTGGTCATTTTGATACTGCCTCTAGCGTTCACCGATCAATGAGCCCATTTCACTGAGCCAACAGCAGGCAAGGCTCAGTGAAACACCTCCATTCTCTGGTGAGCTGCTGCTGATACCAGAAAAAAGAAAAACACATCTAATATGTGGATCATCTGAGGCGCCACCACCTCCAGGCCTAGAACAACATACACATTGTTTGATATCCAACTGTTAATATGTTTGTTTTGTTTATTTTGTTTTAAAAATTGTTTCTTTTTTTGTTTAAATTGAGACTTGTGTAACATTTGTTATCATTGTGTCATTTTTATAATGTGAATGGAGGGAGAAAAGGCAATATCGGCTTCAAGAATCGGCCCAAAAAAACAGCAGCACATATCAGGAATCGGTTAAGACTGATGTCAAAATAATCTGTATCGGCATCGGCCTTAAAAAACCAGCATCAGCTGACCAATAAAAGTTATTAAAGACAGTAACTGTATTCAGAATACCAACAATTTAACCTGTAACTTTAACTGAGCATAGCTACTCTATTATATTTTGTATTTTAAACACATAATGTGTTGCGTAACTCGCCCACCCTGCCTACTGAAAAAGTCATCTTCATCACTTTGTAGTGGATTCCTTTGAAGGCGGGTCAAGGTCTTTTTCTTTTCTTTTGTACTAGAACAACACGTTTTATAAAGCGACTACCGCGGTAATGACTGCATGTGGACGTCAAAGCCTCGCCTCCACCAATCAAAGAGCATCTGTGTGATCCCGGTTCCACTTCCTGTTTAGGTTCCTGTGTGCTGTTGTTCACAGTGGGAGCCTTTGATCTGGCCTCATGTGGGCGGGACAGGTAGCAGACGCTGGATATCATCGGGGGGAACAATAGCAGCAGAGCTGTGGACATGAGGCAGGTTGGCACAGAGTCCTGCCAATTCATTACAGTCCTCAGATGAAACCTTAAAGTGGGGAACAATCAGCGGACAGATAGCTGTCAGTACTGGTTGGGAAATGCAAATAGTGCCTGAGGGCAATAACGTATGGATGGAACATAAAGCAGCAATACAACTACGGGCCTCACTGGCTTTTACTTGAACCATTTTTAACCATTTTTCTGCTCATGCATCTTAATATTACAACATTTTCTCATTTATTTACTTATTTATTTGTTACTATTTATTAGTATATCTATATATATCATGCACTACTTTTTAATTATGTTTTGTTTTAATCTTCTTATCTACCTTTTTTTTTAAACTTTTTATTATTATTATTATTATTATTATTATTATTATTTACTTTAGTTTTTTATTTTATCTTACCTTACTTTATTTTTTATTCATTTTATCTAATTAATTTATTTTATTTATTTGCTAGTATTTATTAGTCTGTATATATATATATATATATATATATATTTTATCATGCTCTACATTTTAATTATTTATTTTTTGTTTTAATATTTATTTTTTATCTATCTTTTTTACTTTTTATCGTTATTATTTACTTTTTTCTCTTACATTACTTTATTTTTTATTTATCATATCTAATTTCTTTTATTTATTTATTTGCTACTATTTATTAGTCTATTTATTCTTTTCATGCTCTACTTTTTAATTATTTATTTGTTGTTTTCATCTTTTTTATCTACCTTTTTTACTTTTTATTGCTATTATTATTTACTTTTTTATTTTTATTTTATCTAATTAACTTCTAAGCTGCCTCCGGTGTTTCCTCACTGCTCCACGTTGAGGGTTTCTCTGTTTTATTATAATTATAATAATTATTATTATTAGTATCATTATTTTAAAAAGCATTTATGTCTTTTAAGTTAAATAAACACAACATTAACACTTCAGTTCACATCAATTATACTAATTAGTGACTGATAATGCCATTTATAGGCACACGATGGCTTATTTACTGCTGATGCAAGATGTTCCCCTGAGGAGGGAACATGTAGAGATGCCACTAACTATCACAGTTTATTTGGTGTTTACTTCCTGCAGAAGAACCTCCACTTCAGGCAGTTCATAAATGTCTTTACCTCCACTCAACACCAGAACATCCTGTCAGCTACTCTCTGTTCTTGTGGCAGAAAAGATGCAGTATGCCAAATACGGGATCAAACATAATAATATAACTAATATAAAGTTTTAGTTTGTTGGTTTAATTACTTCTTGATCTTGTACATGCAGAAGCAGTGTAACAGTTTTACCAGATCAATAGACTCCAAACAGCTAACGAGATTCAGGTAAAAAGTGAGTAATTCAATTACTGATTTAAATGATATTCCAACTGGGAAAAAAACCCTGTTACAACACATATAGTAGACTGCTTCTTTCTCCTGCTGTCCGCTCTAACCTCCGTAACTTAGGGGTGTTTTTTGATCCGTCTACATTGTAGGGCTGCACGATTATGGCCAAAATGATAATAACGATTATTTTGATCAATATTATAATCACGATTATTCATCATGTTAGGGAAAACCTGTATTTTTATTGCACTACTTTTAAACAAACAATTAGCAATTTGCAGACTGGACGCTAAGGAGTTAACATCCCCTCCGGCTCTGCAGCTGGGAGAGACTGCTGCAGGAGGACTGTGCCGCTTCGACTCGTTCTTACTCTTCTTAACGAGCCGCCGGCCCCCGATTTGGAAAACTTCACAAGAAGAAGTTTTCCAAATCCCTCCCTAACTTTAGTGCTTTTACAATAGAATTGAAATTTTATAAAGAGACTTTAGAGTTGATGTCAAATAAGAAATGAAATTTAAAAATAAATTTAAAAGGTTATTTTCAGAAACCCCAGATTAGTATAAAAGTAAGCGATTTATACCCTATGTGCCTTATTATATTATTATTTCATTTATATATATATTTTTTAATCTACAGATACTGTAACTGACATTTTTCTTTGTATGTCTTGTTTATATCCTGAATGTCTGTATTTCTCTCATTGTTAATAAAGATCTGAAAAAAATAAAATACTTTTTATTCATTTATTTATTTATACCTCAACTCTAAATGCAGGGTTTGTACACTTTTTCAGTGGTCAAATTCAAGCATTTTTCAAAGACTTTCAAGGTAAATGTTCAAGCTTTTCCAGTATCTTACACCTGTTGTAAGTTGCATGTTTTAGATGAGTACTTACAAACTAAAAGGGGGAGATTTCACTGAACCATACCAACAGAGATGGTGTTACACTTTTAGGAGGAACGGTCTTCATTTCAGATAGGCTACTCATTATTTTTTACATTGAACATGTGGTTATCTATAGTTTAAAGATGGATATAGTCAGATTGCAAGAGAAATACTATAAGAATTTCAAGCATTTACAAGCACTTTATCCGAAATCCAAGCACTTTTAAGATTTAAATTCAAGCATTTTCAAGGATTTCAAGCACCCGTACCAACCCTGTAAATGCTAATGCTGACTATGAGAGGGGATTAAAACTCTGGAAAAAACTGTAAATGTATCTTGAGTTAAGATTATTTTATCAGAATAATATATTTCTTTTACTTCGTTCTGAGAGAAGCAGAAATGTGGGCAGTCAATGAAAACCTCAGGGCACAGAACGTCTAAATACTGTCCTGTAACCTTCCGAGTGAAGACTGAAGTCACACAAATATACACAAATAAACTCCTCTTTGTCAGCGCACTTTTTTTTTAGCAACCCCCAAAAGCCCCCAAATCTTAGCGGCCACCCGAGAAGCACCTACCCGTTTGAATAGTCCACCTAGCTCAGAGCACTCTTCAAAAAGATGACCCCATCTAAAATAGCCCTGCACACAAAGACGGGTTCACCAGGCCTTGTGCCAGTGGAGCGGCGCTGAGTGAGAGCCTCTTACTTCTAAAGAGTCCAAAGGATGGCCTTCAAGTGTATGCACTGACCTTTGCTGATGAAAGGGCTGAAAATGGTATTTTAACAATATCATGATGCCCTTTCAATATGAAAGGCGGCATAAGCAACACTCTTAGCCAATGAAAGTTAAAAGGAGAGCGGGTGGCGGAGGAGCGTGGGGTGCAGAAATGTGTGTGAAGCTATAAGCTATTACATATTTAAATTAAATAAAGGTGTCATGTTAGGTAGCCTGGAGCACACAGTGATCCGAAAGCTTTCTTTACATCTTAAAGCTGATAATGCACAGAGGAAAAGGTTTACAAAAGACAGCGACAGTTCATTTTATCGCGCGTGTTTGATAATAATGTATAATACGGGTGATTTTCTATTCTGCTTTTCTATCGTCAACAAATTCAATAAAAAGACTCCAACTGAAAAGATCCTTTTAACAAGAATTAATAGCCTAGTTCAGATTATTCCTGTGCCATTAACCTATATTGTTGTCCAAAAACATTAAAAAAAAACATCAATGAACCACATCACTTGTGTATTAATCCCCAGAAAAATGCAATATTTACTCCTGTTTGAGTATCAAAAACTACAGTGTCCAGCTGTTTTAGGAAATGACTGAGCCTTTTAAAAGATATACTTATACAGTCATTGAAAAAAATTATTCGACCACCCTTGTTTTCTTCAATTTTTGTTCATTTTCATGGCTGGTACAACTAAAGGTACATTTTCTTTGGAACAATATAGTGATGAGATAAGATAAGAGTTTAATTTAAGAGCTGATATTGAGACATTTAACATGGTTTTCTTCATAATGATTGTGGTTATTGTTGTTGAAGCTTTCCCTTTAAGGCAGAATTCCATTTTAAAATGTTTTACTCCACAGACTGATGACCTTTCCTCTGCTGTCCACCCCCACTTGCGTCCACCCCCACTTGGGTAATATTTGGTAAATCATCATCGTTTGACAGCCATGTTAAGCAGCTTTCTAGTTCCTGCTTTTCCACTTGAGAAATATCAGCAAACTGAGAACAGTCATTTCAAATACTGAACTTGAGATGCTTCTACCTGCCTTCATCTCATCCCGTACCGACTGTAGTACTCTATGATCTGTCAGGGATCACGGTCGAAACTGTCGCTAAGCGATTACGCGACGATCGATAACCATACGTCACCTTCGGAGTCTCTAAATCCCTCTGGGGGCCTTTTTGTACTGGAGACATGCAGAGTGAGCGGACTTTAAAAGAGGGCGTGGCCTGAGACTTTCCCGGTAGCCACTCTTCACCCCTAAAGCACTGATCCTCACTATTTTTTTCACAAGAGCCACATTGGCAGTGCAGAATCAAAAGGAGAGCCACTTTTACGACAACATACTAAGTCACCTTTGCAGATGTGCATTTCTACATATAAATCGGACATCCCACAAAAAAAGAAATAACACAGCCAATACATTTTCATTTAAAATCAGATTTACCTTAATACTGGGATGAGCGAAGCTGGCATGCATGTCCTTGACTTTCTTCATGTTGTATTTGTAGCTTGTTGTTTCAATCACATGAGATGAGCATGGGTCAGTCGTTTTTTTCTGTTTCCTCTTGATAGTGTTCATGGTCGAAAATGTTGACCCATGAAGAAAGACATCACTTTCTGTGCAAGTGGTTTCCAAGTGGGAAGGTCTGCTTCAGAAACCAAACTGAGTTCAACTTGGAGAATGTTATTTGTTTGCAGCTCAATTATTTCACTCTCCAGAGCAGCACCACGATTTGTTTGCACATTAAGCACAGAAGGTTCATGGCATGCAGAACAAATAAGAATTTGTCTGTGCTTCGTATTTTTCGTTTCTTACCGGCTAACGTTACACCTGTCTTTGTGCTGATTTTTGTTTGCTGCTTCCTCATCCTCTCCACTTTTCGTTAGAACACTGTGCGTCTGTCCGTCTGCTTTTTGAGCTTGTTTCTGTCCCTTTTTTATTAAAAAACGGTCCATTTTGTGTTTCACGCTATAGCGGAGCGAACGTAGCCTGCCTGCTAACGTGCTCTGCGGTCAGGTGTTGTAAACAATGCCACGTGGCATGCGGGCTGCGTTGCCAGGTTTGACAATGCCCCCTTTTAGGAAGCACCATTAAGGTTTGAAATACTTCCTTTCACCTTTATTTGGGTGAAGGGAGAAGTATTATTCAGATGTTTGCGTTTTTGCAGTGTTGTATGTTTATGTAGCACATTTGAAAAAATGTATTGGCTGTGTTACCACATAGGAAGATATAATCACGATATTTAAGAGCATTTTTGCGATAACGATATACTTGATATTAAAAACGACTGAAAAATATATAGAAAAATGTTTTTTAGTCTGTATAAATAAATAAAAATCGTACAACAAAATAAAAATCAATCATAAATCTAAATGTAGTGTAAATTGCAAATCATAAATTATTAAATTTAATGGAGAGGTGCGGGTCGGGTGTGACACTCTGCTGAGCAGACAAAAAGTAAAATAACTTGATAATATAAATAGTGTAGATATACTTTCAGTAGCTTGAAATGTGACGTTAGCGCAGCACATGAAATGATAGCGGGCTGCTAAAGTCTAGGTAATTAATGGGAAATCCTTACGCCAGAGTAGGAATGTTGCTAATATCATGATATGCATTTTTTTTACCCATAAAAATATATATATACTGGTATAATCGTGAACGATACGATATTAATTATGTTTTCATGTTTTATTGTGTTTTTCTGCGTTTGCCTGTATGTTGTTTTATACCCTTGTAAAACACAGGATTTTTTTGCCTGTGAAAAGCGCTTTATAAATAAAATGTACTTACTTACTAACTATACCTGCAGCATGCAGTCATGCATCTGTACTCCAACATAACCCAGTAAGAAGAAGCATCAAATGAAGTGCTCCTTTGCTATTAATCACTTTAAAGGGTAGCAGTATTGGTAGTAAGTACATAATCTTTTAAACGATACCCCGCCCTGTCTGGGACCCTAATTGAGTCTGAGAAAACCAACACATTACACGGTTCATGAAGGCCACAGGAGGCCGAATGATTTAGCACATAAACAGCTGGTGAAATGTACTTATGGCACGCATTTGCAGAGTGTCTCATTAACACACACACGGAGATCCTCTCCCTCTTTTTCTGTTTTACACTAAAACACACAGAGGCTCTGGTGGCCAAATTAATGCTGCATGTTTTAATTTCCAACAGGGAGTAAATTAAGAGCTGATAATGGATGCAAATCTGGCGGAGATTTCTCACCGGATCCGGCGAGTTGCACTCTCCGCAGCAGGGTGTGTGTGTGGTGAAGTATCACACACACACACACACACACACACACACACCCATCACAAGACACACACATGCACAAAACCATAGGAAGCCATTTGCTAATTTGAAAAATAGAACATTTTAATAAAGGCTACATCTCTTCATAATTACAATAATTAAAGTACCGAGGCATCTTTTCAACTGAGCTCTATAGTACGCATAATTTACAGTTTACAAGTGGAGCCAAGGAAGCCATGAAAAATATTATAAAACATAAACATGATGAAACAGATACTAAAAGGCATAAAAATATCTTTTTTTCAACATAAGGCCCCTTGTAAAAACCAAGGGAGTAATAGGACCCTATAAAACTGGGTAAAACACGGCAAGAATCCATGTAGGCACAGCTACTGTACTCAGTTAAAACACTATGTAGTGACATAGTGTACATCACCACCATCATTATTATAACCTGCAGCTCATAGTGCAGGTTTCAAATACACACAGACAGAGTAACTCTACTCTAAAGCAACTCAGTCACACAATAAGCACATTGGGGAGCACGTTATAGAGCTTTTTGTTGGTAAATATTAATATTGGTGTAAACACATTTTGGGGATTCTAGGACCTGTTCAGGGCAGTTTCCTCTAAGTAAATACGTAGGCTATTTGTGCGATGCCTGCGCCACTGAAACAAAGGCACTAAGACGCGACAGATCAAGGCTAACTGGGCAGAGTCCCAGAGTCGGGAATTAAAACGTTAATAGCATTTCCTTTTTTCTTCTTTTTTCTTTTTCGTAGTCCACTCAGAGCAAGATGGGGACACGGCCACAAATAGCACTGCAGTAGTAAATATATTATCGAACTTTTAAGTGATAAGAGAGCCATTCTCAAAAAGCTTCAGCAGTAAGCTCTCCAGCCAAGAGATCAGAGATGATGTCCCGCTAAAATCTCCAGGAACAGGAGTGGATTTTTTTTTTTTTGAAGAGGTATATTTTCGAAGTTTACAGTTCAATATGAGGGGCAGAAAATGAATAAAACCCATTTCCTTTGCTTGAGAACTGAAGGGGAAAAAGAAAAAATCACGGATGTGGGAAAATTGGAGAAGTTTCTCCAACTCCAAGCAGCTTGTCCATGGAGGAATAATAAGGGGGTTTGGGGGGGCCGGGGGGTATTTCCAATAAATAGCAATAGAAATCTTTACACAGCAATACGAGCATCACAATACAATGCAATGTACATGTATATCTGCATATACATTTTTAGCGGTGTGCTAGCGAGTTATGCTAGCACGGGCGGGGTCAAGTAGGGCTGTCAGTCTCAGATTTGGAGCCCACCGGCCCGCTTCTTTGAGGAGTGGTCATTCACCTTAGAGTCTCTAGAGTTTTCTCTTCTGGAAACACGGAGATGTTTCAGTCCAGCAACACACAGTCTTTGTATTTTCTTCACTTCAAGGCGGGCTTGTTCACACGATAGTCCTGTAAGAGCGATAGAATTTGTCCCGAAACCTCTTTGACGTTCCTTCAACATCTCCAAGTCCTTCAGTCTTTAGCTTAAAAGACACATCCTTAGTGTGTGTGTGTGTGAGCAGAGAAGGGAGTATATCCATCCATGGCAGGTGTGAAGCGTTCGTATAATCCACAACATGAAGAAGGTCTCACTCCATCCGCTCCACTTTGCCCAGGATCTTTCCCTCGTAGGTGGGCAGCAAGGAGCCGTCGTCTGACACCTCCTCGAACACGGCGCCGCACTCAAACTCATCGCTGGCTTTCTTGAAGTAGTACCTGCAGAAAGACAGAGAGACGGGAGAGAGTTAACACCTGGAGACTTCATACACAGCAAGCGTGACCAAAGATGCATTACTTTTCATAACTTTTTTCTGCATAAACCTCTTAAAGATCTTCCGCCCTGCTCATAACTATTAAACATTCAAAGATTTTGAGGATTTTAACCCTTTAAATGCCAGTTTGATTGCATGATGTCACTGATGCTTTACGTGTTCATTTTTGGCTGGAGCATTGGTTTTTATCACAGCCTTGGATATGTCAAAGATTAAGAACAAAATTGATTTTGATGCATTTTCAGTTTTTGTGTCTTTTCTTTGAAAAACATTGATTATTTGATTGAGAAACCCCTAGTGGCAGAACATTACATTCTGCACATTTAAGGCTTAAAAGAAACCCGTAGGAAAAAATTTCTTTAAAACAAACGAGACATAATTGAGATCAGGGGCGTATACGACTATGAGATCTCCTCAGTTTATCACTTCTCAAGTATTGACTCAAATGGTTTTGTCAACTCAACCTCCTTTGTCTCGTCTCTTTTTAGTTTATCTCTTGTTCCTAAAGGTAAAGTAATTCAGAAACAGATGATTACAGAATGATACGAATATGAGAAGCTGAAACTGATCTCAGAGAAGAGATTGAGCAACTCACTTCTCCTCTAAAAGCCAATAGAAAGACCCTAAAAGTCAAACAGCTTGTTGCCACCTCCTTTTGACCTTTTTATCATCAAGCCTCATTTCCGCCACTCTGCCAAAAAGCCACTCGGTGCACAATCATCCCGGCCTGCTGAGCTGCAGAGCCACTTCTCCGGGTGGGGCCCAAACCTGCTGCTAACAGCTCAAATAAGAGGCTCTCGCTCTTCATCCCTCCCTCACTTTTCATCCCTCCTTTCTTTTTTACTTTTGCCTTTTCCTTTTTCCTCCATGGCGTTGTTGTGCCCCGGCTAACAGGGGCCAATTAGGCCAGCGTGCAAATGAAGGGGTCCTTTGACAAAGGCTGAAATTTTGGGTGCCTGCAAGTCTGCCTGTCATTACCCCCCCCCCGCCACCCCCCCATCTCGACTCCTACACACCCACTCGTGCATGCACACGTTACAGGACACACATGCATGCATGCACGGGCTTTCACTGGCTCCTCATCCCCGTTTCATTATTACAGGGACAAAGAAAAGAACAAAGTGGAGGAGGAGACAGCAGCAGTACACTGTGTCCTTCCTTACCCCTGTTGATAGCACGAGCTCTCGCTGAGCTATAGGACTGACAACTTTCTGTACGTGTGTGTGTGTGTGTGTGTGTGTGTGTGTGGAAGAAAAAAACACCAATCTAAGGAGGGGCTTCTCGTCAGCCATGACTTCACTGGGCCATTAATGATGCAACCCCCCCATCCTCATTTTTAGAGGAAGAGAAAGCAGCAGGGGTGGGTTTGGTTTGGGAAGGGAGGGGGTGTCTCAGAATCCACTCATTAACTATGTAATGGAAAAATGCCTCGATTTGCTCCATGTGTGGGGCGACTGGAATGCGGGTATGTTTGTGAGTATTTTGTTTTTAATGAGACGGGAGGCTGACAAAGTCGAACATGCAATACTTATAAAAAAAACGAGAGCTTTAAGTCTTCCTCGCGAAAAGGTGCCCGAGTGCACATGTCAGCACGAGGGTGGTCACTAATAAAAAACAGCTCCGTCGTTGTGAACGCAGGAAGGCTTCAACTAAAGAGGCCTCCCCTCTTCTCAGGGAAACAAAGTGAGTAAAAAAAAGACAAAGTAGATAAATAAGAGGACATGAAAGAGCACCAGACACGCCTGATAATTGTATCCTCCTTTCCTATCTGGAGGAGGAAAGGAAGAGGGGAAAGAAAAAAAAAGAAAAAGTCGAGCCGTCCTACTCTTTAAAAAAAAAGAAAAATCTTCAAAGAGCCATGATCTTTTTTGCTGAGAGAGACAGACGGAGACAGAGAGAGCCTGAATTTCCACTGGAACATGTTTTATGTGGCTAGATCTGTTTTTCCCCCCTTCTCCCCTTCTTCTTCTCTCTCTCTCTCTCTCTCTCTCTCTCCGTTTGCTCTGACATCTGGCACCAATATCGTCTGGCAGGGCCCGGCAGTACTGTTCTTTGTTGAACCGCTGCCATGTTGAAATGACCCAACTCCACACATTCTCTGGCTGCTATTAAAGCGCCGCGCAGCTCTCTCCAAAAAATGTGGATGGTATGACACAGGAACTGAGACAGCGAGCCAGAGAGAGAAGAAGAAGAGGTGGAGGGCAAACAGACAGATGTGCAGAACTCGGAGCTAAGTGCTTGTCACATTTGTTGATCCAAAAACGCTGCAAACATCTGGACAGGAAGAAATTCCTCCTTTCCCCCCCCCCCCCTTTCTTCTTCTAAGAAATAGTTTGATACCTGTAATTATTAACACAATACTCCAGCCATGCTTATCCTGGAGACCATGGCAGCCTAAACAATAAATGTTTGATCTTTTCCCTTTAATGCCAACTGGAAAGGAGCAATCAAAGTCAAAAATCTCTCTCTCTCTTTCTGCAAACACACAATCGGAGCTGGGCGGCCTCAATCAGGGCCCTGAAGTACAGCAAACAAGCGAATCTGGCATTTAACAATCTGCCTTTCAAAAATATCCATAAAATGATTACAACATGTGTAAACACTGTGCGCGTTCAACGCAAGCACACACACACAAACACACCAGGGAAGAAAAAAAAAAAAAGGAAAAAGAGCCCCTGATAGCATCAGTGAAGAATTTGCACGCTGGCCATTTGTGTGAGTCTTTGTTGGTTGAAATGAAAGGGGCCGGGGCTTCAAAGCCATGTGTATTAAGTGTGCCTTAGCATGGAAATCAATACCAGATGGGACCCAAATCGCTGCAGTTCAAACTCTTCCACTAACCCCCGCACCACCCACCTCCCTCCCTCTTGTCCTTTCCTTTTCATTGCACCCCCCTCAACACACACACACACACACACACACACACACATTCAGAAACCACAGAGGCCTGAATCTGACTGCACACAAACACACATAGAAATGCACCGATGTCAGAGCTGCACATAGAAAAAGCTCCACTAATAAGTGTGAAAATATGTCACATTGGAAATGATAAGAATTAGCCATTAGCATGTAGCATGTAGCATTAGGGCAGCATGTAGCCTCATCTAACATCTGACGTTCCCGCTTCAGTTTGTAGTTTTGTTTAGTCTCGCACACAAATGAGCTTTAATTTAATTATCAAAATCAAAAGCAGGATTGGCAAAAGTCAGATGTCTGACCACATGGCCGTACTACGGCAGTTCTAAACACACTTGTTTTCTTTTTTTTATGGGAACATTTGAAAATGTAAATTTGAGGCTATAAAAAAAACACCAATCTGTTGATCTGAATCAGGGATGGGCAACTTAAATGCTGCAGGGGGCCACAGTTTCTCATGTTCACTACCACAGGGCCACATATAGGAGTGTGCACTTAACCAGATATGATGAAACTGCAATTTTAAATATGTTTACAGTGCAGTAATTTAACATATTTCATGCTCAAATGCACGCACACTGCAAAAAAAGGTGTCTAAAAACCAGATAAAAACAGTAAATCTGAGGGAAATGATATTGCTGCATGCACAGATAATTTCATTTGACAAGATTTCTTGAATTAAGATTATTAAATCTAGAAATAAGCATTTTGAACACTTAAAATAGAAAGAAATTAACTCTTAAAACAAGATAAATTATCCAACACTTCTAAATCTAAGTTTGTTTTATCTTAAGAACCAAATAATTTGCAGTTATAGGAATGCAAAAGGTTTGAAGCAAATGCAAAATAACCACTTACTGTGATTTCTTTTGTTTTCAGTGCAAGAACAGCAGACCAACATTAATTGCAAGAAGTCATTTTGTGCATTTTTACACTGCGCTTTTAAGATTTCATGCTCAAATGCATGTAGTTGTACTGAGGGCCACTTCAAGTGAGGCTGCCCATCCCTGATCTGAATAATCAAGACTTGATATAGTCTAACGACGGCATAATGTTCAGTCATAAAAGACATGCTTATATCACAAACTAGATATTAAAGTGAACTTGAAAGCAAAAGTTGAATCGTGGATTTGAGGGCTGACCCTGACAGTAGTATAAGAGCTTTATAGCTCCATTTCCAATCAGTGAAGATACTGTAAATAAATGACTCCTCCTGTCTGCAGGAGGTTTTATGTTTATACTCCGAAAGGCGGCAGCTTGTTCTCAATCATCGTTTTAGAACCAAGGCCAACGAGTTGATAGCGTTTTTATCACCAGCAATCACAATATCACAGAAACACCGGTTGGCAAAAGTTCACATTACATCACTCTCGTAAAACTTTAACCCACATCTCTCCATCTATCATATATACACATTTCCATGCACACACCTGTAGTTGCCCTTCTTTCGGAGCTGCTCCTTGAAGTGGCCCAGGGTGAGACTGTGGCTCTTCATGTTCCTGCGGTAGGGGATCTCCTCGCCACAGAAGAAGTACGTCACCACCGTCTCGCCTCCTGAACCCTTTTTGCACTCCTTCATCCTAAAAGTAGACACAAAAAAAAGAAAGAGAGAGAGAGAGAGGAAGGGTGTGTTAGAAGGAGTGGACACACTCATGATACTTTACAAGATAATGATCAAAAGAGAAATCAGAAACGGAGCAAAGCTTCTCAGGGATTTTAACAGCAATCTACTACAGTAGTGGAGCAGAAACAGCACCGAGTGAAGAACAACACAAGTGAGTGACCTAGTGCCATCAGTCAGTGTGTGTTGTGTGTTGTGTGTTGTGTGTGTGTGTGTGCATGGAGAAGGGGCACAGTATTATCAATTCCCCTTCAGCTATGTCCAAGGCTTTGTAGGCCCACTTCAGAGGAGCTCTCTCTGCAAAGCTCTGCTCGCCCCAGCCGACTGCCAGCTCACTGAAGGACAGCCAATAAAAATGATACATATATATGAAAGGGACGTCTCTTAGTCAGGTGGTGCACTGACTACACACACACACACACACACACTGCACAATCACACAAGATGCATGCAAACAGAAGCAGAGCCAGTCTTAAAATATGCTTTGCAAAAAGGGGGTCACCTTTTTTTTTTTTAAACTGACTGTATGTGCACGTGTGCGATGTGTATGTTTGCACATGACTAGTGGTGAGCAGTGCAGGAAGAGTTAAAAGGGTAGAAGTACACTGCAAGGTGGAGGTTATGGCTGAGAGGAGGAGGAAGAGGAGCAGAGAGGAGGAGAGGAGAGGGAGGGCGGGACGCTAGAGGCATCGTACTCTTCTGATTGGAGGCCGGGGCTGCTCGTGAGGAGGCCAGCGGGACTGGGAGCGGCTGGAGACCCCTCACCCTGGACAGGCACTAGGTGGCTCTTCTCTGGCTGGAGGCTGGACATCGGATGCCTGGGAGGAGACACGACATAAAGTTTAATACCAGGAACCAAAATACTGATGCTTCAAACAAAAAAGAGAGACATTTAGGCCACGTTTATACACAGCAGGGGATTTAGAGAAACTAATACCCCCCCCCCCCCCTCCGTTTTCCAAAATAACATTGTGCACACAACATCGTTGTCATTTACATCAACCGGCATGAATACGCTGTTGAGCGCCATTATAACTATGCCAAACCTATTATAAGGGGCGGCAGTGTAGGGAGAAGGATAAAGCCATGCAAGCCAATCAGAATCCTCAGAATCATCAACAACGAATAACACAAGCCACTTCCTGTTCCTTTCAAAACAACTAGATCAGAGATGGGCAACTTAAATGCTGCAGGGGGCCACAATTTTTCATGGCCACTACCACAGGGCCACATATAGGACCGTGCACTTAACCAGATATGATGAAACTGAAATTTTAAATATGTTTACAGTGCAGTAACTTAACATATTTCATGCTCAAATGCATGTACTTGTACTGAGGGCCACTTCAAGTGAGGGTGCGAGCCGTATGCGGCCCCCGGGCCTCCAGTTGCCCATCCCTGAACTAGATAGAATGAGCGTGAGAACCTAAAACCCCGTTTGTTTCTCCCAGTTGACATGACAACACATAACCGGAGTTTTCCAAATTCTCCACTTTACCCGGAGTTTTTAGAAATAATCGTTTTCTGTGAGAAAAACGGGGTTTTCGTGTAAATGAGAGGCCAAACCACATGGAAATATCTGCCTTTTCCCTTTGTGTAAACAGCGCCTTATGCATAATAAACAAAACAAAAGCAGCAATATTGAACAGCTCCTGTCTAGTTTCTGCGTACCTTTGCTTGGTGGTCTTGGTGGAGACCTCCTCCAGCCTGCGGCAGGCCTCCTCCAGCTGGGCCAGCGTGTTGGGAGGAGGAAGAGGAGGCATGGCGGGGTCCTGGATGAACGGCTGAGCCGGCTGGTGGCTGCGGAGGTGACCGCAGCTTCCACCACCGCCCCACGTATGAGTCTGGGTGGAGGAGCCTCCGAAGGACTTCTTGGTGCTCTGGTTACTGTAGAAGGGAGAAACGGAAGTTAGACTTACATGTATTAACAACGTGCAATGTTGTGACATAAATGAGATATTTTAGAGTGAAATAAAACCAAAGCGCTGCAGGCACCAGCTGCTGCTCACCTGTGAGACTTGTGTCTGCCTTGCCGTTTGCTTTCCAGGATCCACTGCAGAACATTCTGGGTGGGGTCTGTGGTGTCGCTGGGCAGCTGCAGGGGTCCACAGTCCTCCATGAACCTCTCCGCTACTCCCTCCTCCGCCCCGGAGCGGCAAACACGCCTGGACAGAGAGCTGGAACGCCTGGAGAGGAAACAGAGAGGATCAGTATTCTGTTTTTGGGGGGTTTTTTGAAACAAATTGTTTTATTGTTTTAACTAGGGCCGGGACTTGATTAAATTTTTCTTTGCCATTAAGTGTAGTAATAGCATATTTATAAATATAGTACATTTCATAAATCCAGGTAGTCTATAGGTAGGTAGACCTTCTGTCAACTAGAATACTTTGGTTTTTGAAGTAAAACACAATCCACGCTAGCTAGCACACTAGCCGCTAGCTGCTATATGTTTAGCATTGAGGTGATACTTGAGGCTGGATGTGCTCTTAATTAACGCGACCTGGCCCTAGTTCTTTTGTGTGAGTCTTGTGTTTTTATTTGTGTGTTCATTTTGCAATGTTGTTGTGCGTTTGTGTATTTTTTTGTTGCATTTTTCTGTTTGTCATTTTTTGTGTTTTATGGGTTTTTTGTGTGTGTGTGGTTTTGTCCTAGTTTTTAATACAACCAACTGAAGAAAACAAGGAAATAAACAAGGCGTGAAAACAAAGAGGGGCCTGGTACTGACCCCACGCTGTTGTCTGCAGAGACGGCTCCACACATCTCTCGTCCCAGGCTTCGGCTGCGCTGGTAAGGCTGGAACTCTCCACCGCTGGAACAGAGGCCGTGCACCCGGAGCGCCGCCTCCCGCTCAATCTGCTCCTTGCTCTTGGGGCTGGCGTGGTGGTGGATGTAGTGGTGGTGGATGTGTTTGGTGCTCTGCCTGCTCACCAGGGTCCTGCCGGGGCCCAGGGCCAGAGTGATGGCCCCTTGGTCCAGACTGGAACTGGAGGGTCCCGCCCGGACCAGGGCTTTGATCCCGAAGCCCGGCCGAGTGAGGGGCCGGTGCTCTGGGGAGCTGGAGCGAGGCGAGTGGCGGATGACGGCGGGCGACTGGCAGCCGGGCGTCTTCAGGACGCGGGACAGGTGGTCGTCCAGGATGGCCTGGGGGTCCTCGTCAGAGGGGCCGGGGAGGAGGGCCAAGGGGTGGGGGGACAGCTGGGGAGCACTTCCCATCATCTCCGAGTCTTCTTTCTCCTCCTCCTGGTAACAAGGAACACAACATCATCAACTGAGGAATCTTTTTTATTATTAAAATGCCTTACTGTCTTTCTCAGTTTTTCAGTTTTCCTCTCTGAATATATACAAGAGCAATTTGGTGACTGCTCTGATTGCTCAGGTCACTAAGTAGTACACACACACACACACACAAAATAACAACGAGAAAATCTGATACAGACCTCCTGAATCTGCTGCAGCTTCTCCTCCAGAGAGTTGATGGTGTCCTGTTTTCTCTTCAGGCTCTCCAGGCGGGAGATGAGCTGAGCTGCAAACTCCGACGGCTCCATTGGGACCATCTCCTTGGGAGGACGGCGTGTACGCTTTGGGGAGGAGAAGAAGAAGAAGAAGAAGAAGAAGAAGATACATTAGCCATTGCATCATGTGTCATTCCTCCATGACTTCTACAAAGACAGCCACACTCCTCTATATGTATATATGCATTGGTTATTTTGTGTCTTTTTTTAAAATAAATTTGTGTCTTTTTTTTAAAAATACGTTTGTGTCTTTTTTTTTTATAATTCTGTGTCTTTTTTAGTCATTTTGTTTCTTTTTTAAGTAATTTAGTTTTTTTTCTGTCATTTTGTGTCTTCTTTGGGTCATTATATGTCTTTTTTTATTAAATTATTTTGTGTCTTTTTTTGTCATTTTGTGTCTTTTCTTGTAATTTTGTGTATTTTTGGGTCATTTTGTGCCTTTTTTAAATAATTTTGTGTCTTTTTTAAATGATTTTGTGTCTTTTTTAAATGATTTTGTGTCTTTTTTGCTACTTCTGCTAGATGTCCCCCTGCCTCTGAGTCGGACCTGTTCTTCTCTCAACCTGAAGTTAGCCTCCTAACTCCATTGTCTTCGTTGTCTTGACGCAAAATACTTTCGCAGCATGGACAATCAAATATTTCAGTTGAAACAGCGAGTTGGTTTCACAGAGCATCGGTCTATATGTATATATGCATTGTTCTGCATCAGCTCCACCACTGGTGGTGCTGATCAGGGCACTGTCATAGGCACCCAGGGGCTTCGGGGTTGTTTCAAGGGGTGGCAGGCCTGCTGTACGGTCATGCTGGGCTGGTTCCCTCTGTCATCATCAGCAGGCCTCTTTAAAGTCAGCTCACTTCAAAGGCTTCCTCGTCAAATATCAAACACTCGGTGGGGGGAGAATAGGGCGGCGGAGGGAGGGACGGAGGGGTAGATAGATGGGAAGCAGTGGCTTTACATCTAGGAATAAAAGCCACATATCGACAGGGGGTGGAAGAGAACTCCGGGGAGGAAAAGATGAGGGATTAAAAAAATAAAAAAAATGGGAGAAGAAGAAGTTGAGATGCAGAGATGTGTGTCCTCGCAGGGGGGGAAAGAAAGAGAAAATGAAGAGAGGGAAGGGTTGAAGGAAAAGAGATAAAAGGTGCCAAAAAAAAGGATGGAAGATCAGAAAGGTTGAGGTAATTTATTCCCCCCCTTTGTCACACACACACTGGGCACCTTTGAGGTACAGTATAGTGACAGTATGAGAATGTGTGTGTGTGTGTGTGTGTGTGTGTGTGTGTCAGTTGGTGTAACCAGTAATTTTCTTTCCATAAAAATCTGATTATATACAGGAAAATAAATGTGAACTAAAATGAGAAAAAACTCAGTCATTTTGTGTCTTTTCTGGTCATTTTGTGTCTTTTCTGGTCATTTTGTGTCTTTTATTTGGTAATTTTATGTCTTTTTTTGCTCATTTGTGCCTTTTTTTTTGTCATTTTGTGTCTTTTTTGTCATTTTGTGTCTTTTTGTGACTTTTTTGTCATTTTGTGTCTTTTTTTGATCATTTTGTGGTCAATTTGTGTCTTTTTTGGTAATTGTGTGTCTTTTTTTGGCAATTCTGTGTCTTTTCTGGTCATTTTGTGCCTTTTTGATCATTTTGCGGTCAATTTGAGTCATTTTTTACTTAATTTTGTGTCTTTTTTTGGTAATTTTGTGCCTTTTTTGTCATTTTGTGTCTTTTTTGGTCATTTTGTGTCTTTTTTTTGTCTTTTTGTGTCTTTTGTGGAAGGGAATTCCAGGGAGGAAAAGATAAAAAAAAAAGTTGAGATGCAGAGATGTGTGTCCTCGCAGGGGGGGAAGAAAGAGAAAATGAAGAGAGAGAAGGGTTGAAGGAAAAGAGATAAAGGTGCCAAAAAAAGGATGCAAGATCAGAAAGGTTGAGGTAATTTATTCCCCCCCTTTGTCACACACACACTGGGCACCTTTGAGGTACAGTATAGTGACAGTATGAGAATGTGTGCATGTGTGTGTGCACACATCTTAAATTATTTGCATTTTTGCACAAGGGCTTTCTTGTTTTTTCTTCCTCTTTTTTTTTTGTTTCTCCCATCCCTTTGTAGTAGGCATGAAGGGGGAGAAAAGAGTGAGAAAAGAGGCGCTGTCTGATGGAGCCTGGGGCTGCTGCACCATGGGAATGGAAGCCATCGCCAAAAATCAGACGGGAAACCAAAACAAGAATAAAAGAGAAAATAAAAGGGAAAAGGGGGACAGTGAGTGAGAGAAGAGTGGCGGGAACCAATCTGTGGATGTTTTTACTCGTATAAGTAACACTTGCTGCACGTCTCATAATGTTGACAAAAAGGGGGGTTACATGGAGTTTATTACAACAAGCTGCTACTTCTGCTAGATGTGATTCTCTTCTCTTGTTCTTCTCTCAACCTGAAGTTTAGCCTCTCATTAGCCTAAAAACTCCCCTCTGACCCACTGAGAGCTCACATGACACGCTCAAACTCTTCCCCCACCTTGATATGAAAGTTTAATGTGAGTTTTATATCAATGGCAATTTACTGTGTTGTGTGTGGAAGGTCCCTTTAAGTACTTTTTTATGTCTTTTTTTGGTAATTTTGTGTCTTTTTAAAATAATTTTGTCTTTTTTTAATAATTTTGTGTCTTTTTTTGGGTCATTTTTTGTCTTTTTTAAGTAATTTAGTTTTTTTTTCTGTCATTTTGTGTCTTCTTTGGGTCATTTTGTTTCTTTTTTAAGTAATTTAGTGTTTTTTCAGTCATTTTGTGTCTTTTTAAAATTAATTTTGTGTATTTTTTGGTCATTTTGTATATTTTTAAAATAATTTTGTGTCTTTTTTTAATAATTCTGCGTCTTTCTTTGGTCATTTTGTTTCTTCTTTAAGTAATTTAGTTTTTTTCTGTCATTTTGTGTCTTTTTAAAATAATTGTGTATTTTTTTGTAATTTTGTGTATTTTTTTTGTAATTCTGTGTCTTTTTTGGTCATTTTATGTCTTTTATGGGTCATTGTGTCTTTTTAAAATAATTTTCTGTCTTTTTTGCTACTTCTGCTAGATGTCCCCCTCTTCTCCTATTCTTCTCTCAACCTGAAGTTCGCCTCTCGTAAGCCTAAAAACTCCCCTCTGACCCACTCAGAGCTCACATGACACGCTCAAACTCTTCCCTAAGATCCCTCACTTTTGTGTGTGTGTGTGTATATGTAGGAGAGTGGGATGGGTGGGTGGGGGGGGGGGGGGGGGGGGGTTGCTTTGGAAAAAAAAAAGGGGGCCAGCTCTGTTGGAAGTTGTCACTTCCCTGTGCGTTTGCTCCATTCATCCTCGGATCAAAGCGCTGCTGCGTGTGCGTGCACGTGCGTGCGAATGTGTCTGAGTATCTTTGTGTTTTTGTTGGGGAACCGGGGCTGATTTCAGAGCCCTCGGGATAAAGCGGCAGATATCTTCCTCATTTCTCCTCTATTCTCCATATTTACAGCATCGATAGGGAAGCAGAAAAAACCCCGGTGTGTTCCGAGCGCCGCGGCGATAAACAGCTTAGAGACCCCCCTCGTCTCCCGCAGACTTCAAGGAACCCTAATGGGGGTGTAGGTGACACCAAAGGTAGCGAGGGGGCTTGTGTTTGTATGTGTGCATGTGCACTTATGTGAGTGTGTGTGTGTGTGTGTGTGTGTGTGTGTGTGTGTGTGAGAGTGGGAGGCTGGGTCTTTGACGTTACTCTTCAGATCTTTGCTGGTGTTGTTGAATTGAGAATGCCGAATACAGTTTGTGCGGTACTATTCATAGAACCAAGAGAGACCCGGAACAGAGGGTGGTATGGAAATTACACTGTGGGACCTAGGTTCAAAAAGACTTCGGAGCATGCATGTATGTGTGTGTGTGTGTGTGTGTGTGTGTGTGTGTGTGTGTGTGTGTGTGTGTGTGTGTGTGTGTGTTTGTGTACTTACAGGGAAAGCAGGCAGAGAGACTTGGCTGTTCATCCTCATGTTGCGCTGCATCTCTCTCTGCAGCTGTTTCTTTGAGCCCAGTTTGTACGGAGGGATGCCATCTCTGTAGACACAGATCACAAAAGGTCAATCACCCGATCAGATGCATCAATTAAACAAGGGATGGGCAACTTAAATGCTGCAGGGGGCCACCGTTTTTCATGGCCACTACCACAGGGCCACATATTGGAGCGTGCACTTTACCAGATGTGATGAAACTGCAGTTTTAAATATGTTTACAGTGCAGTAACTTAACATATTTCATGCTCAAATGCATGTATAACACTATAAATAGGAATACAAAAGGCTTGAAGCAATTGAAAAACTGTGATTTCTTTTGTTTTCAGTGCAAGAACAGCAGACCAACATTAATTGCAAGAAGTAATTTTGTGCATTTTTACACTGCACTTCAATTTCATGTTTTTGGTCATTTTGTGTCTTTTGATGTTCATTTTTTGATGATGTCATCACTCTAGTCTCTCCATAGGGTAACATTGGGGGGATTTTTTGGCGCGTTTATGTCTTTTTTTGTTCATTTTGTGTCTTTTTTGGTCATTTTGTGTCTATTTGTTTAGTTTGCGTCCATTTGTTTACAGTGCAGTAACTTAACATATTTCATGCTCAAATGCATGTATAACAGTATAAATAGGAATACAAAAGGTTTAAAGCAAATGAAAAACTGTGATTTCTTTTTTTTTTATCAGTGCAAGAACAGCAGACCAACATTTATTGCAAGAAGTCATTTTGTGCATTTTTACACTGCACTTTTTAAGATTTCATGCTCAAATGCATGTAGTTGTACTGAGGGCCACTTGGCCCCCGGGCCTCCAGTTGCCCATCCCTGATTTAAGACTAAACAGCCATTCAGAAGGAAGCTTATTATCAGCTGACTGGGGAGATCAAATCTAATCAATTACTTCTCCTGTCCATTTTGTTTGTTATCTTTACGACTTAATTAGTGAACAAATAATAAAAAAAAGAAACACACTCGGAGGTGAATCACGCCAGCATTTCCTGTTCTTGTTTGTGTTTGTGACTGGGTTACGGGGCTCTGAGTGAGGTGGTAGGGGGTTTTGTTTGCCCTAGAAATGACACTCATTTTCATCTCTGGCTCCAGCACAGATCTGGGCATCCTGCTGGCTATTTCCTTTCAACACTTACACACACACAAACACACACTTTTGCAGCCACAGTGTGCTTCTGCTCTGCTCTGCTGGCCAGAAGTAGCGTCAGCATTAGCATTCCCCTACTGACTTTAAAGCCGAGCTGAGGACACTGTTAGTGTTAGCATTAGCGGCTCATTATACTTATTCAAAGAGTTACTGCAGGACAGGACCCAGGGGTGTTAGCTAACCTGGTTAAATCTGTCTGAGGGCCTGAATCTGAATGGCTGACTGGCTAAAAAAGATGAAATCAAACAACAAAACAGCAAAAGCTCAAGCTTCAAACTGAAGCGCTTGACAGTGTAAAACAGTGTCTTTTCTCCATGCTAAACAGCAGTTTCCTGGTGACCTAGCCTAACTGAGGAGCACTTTTTCCACTTTTGCTTTGAAATGCCACAGTCATGCGCATAACCAGCACCCCCCCCTACCCCCCCACACCCCTCCCCCCCCTCCCAATCTTCATTTGGCAAGCGCTGCCGCAGCCAGCCTCTGATCTCCGCACATCAAAAGGCTGGTTTGTAAGATAAGGTAATGTTTGAAGTCTGCGCAGCTGCATTCCCCAGCGTCCAAGCAAATCCATAAATAAGATATAAGCAAAAATCCCCCCCCTCCACCACTCTCTTTCTCTTCCCACCCAACCTCCTCCTCCCCCCGTTTGCTGTTTTTTTTCTCTTTTCTATTCTTTTCTTTATCTGTAAATGAGATTCAAATGTTTATGGCTGCTTTTAACTGACCTAAAGAGAGGCAGATATTGTGATCAAGGCCAGAGCGGGCAGGAATTGAGGTGTGTGTGTGTGTGTGTGTTCTTGTACTTCCTACATAGTGAGGACCGGAACACGTTTTTTTAACCAACAGAGTGAGGACATTTTTGCAAAGTGAGGACATTTCGGCCGGTCCTCACTTCTTTAAAGGCTTTTTTTTGAGATTTCAGACTTTGTTTTAAGGGTTAAAGGTTACATGATGATGATAATTAACTGAAACTGTATTGTGTGGTTACAAAACTCACTAAAATTATAGTGAAAATGTCCTTCGTTTTCATCTTTGTCAACTTTTTTCATGCATAATGAAGATGGATCAGACAAAGGAAATAAAGGCAAAATTTTACTGTGACCTCTTTTAATCTCCCACCCAACAAATACCCCATTACAAAAAACTAAAACTAACATTAAAACTAAGAAAAACTAAAGCATTTCAACAAAATAAATACTAAACTAAAACTAGCAAACTCACTCTAAAGACTCATTAAAACAAACTGAAATTGAAAACAAAAAATCACAACAAAATGAAAACTAAAACTAATGAAAAATCCAAAACTATTATAACCTTGCAAGGGAATTCACTGTTCCAATGAGGGTCCTCACAAAGATAGAAGTACAAGAATGTGTGTGTGTGTGTGTGTGTGTGTGTGTGTGTGTGTGTGTGTGTGTGTGTGTGTCTTTGTCACTGCACTGGGCAAAGTACAGCAGAGTAGGACTATATGGGCCCTCGGCCTCTTTGAAGCTGTCTAGAGATATGCCAGTGCAGAAGAGCCTGTTGTAAAGAAGAAGAAGAAGAAGAAGAAACCCTCTTTTATAGCGGCCATATTTGTGTGAGGCCCCGCCCACTGGTTGCACTGAACATCAGCGTCTTTAAGTAGCTTGGTCATGGTGACCCTCGCCGCTTTGGTGACATCATCCACGCAGGCCTTGACGCCTCCCATGTGAGATGAGGTAAAGAGGAACTTGTACCAAGATTTTTCTGCTTTCTGTCCAAAAAAACAGACGGGCTGACCTGAGCGCTCTTGGCCTTGAGCTGTGCACCGTGCGATGACTTCATAGCACCCTGTCACTTGAGAGACACGTGATTACGCCAAGTAATCCCTTTGAAGAACGAGGCCCCAGGCACGTACACAGATAAGCATAAACCACATGTGGACAGAGGCAGCAATAACACCTTTTTTGTGCAGAAACGATTAGCCAATTGCTTGATTAGTCAGTGCATTGGCGGTTAACCCTGTGGAGTCTCCAAAAAGCACCAAAGCATGACTTGTTCATCACATCCAGACGTAAAAACGAAGCGGAAAAGACACAAATTGACGAAACAAAAGACACAAAATGACTATAAAAGACACAAAGAGACAGAAAATTACCAAAAATACAACACAAAATGCCAAAAAAAAAAACCACACACACACAAATGACTACAAATAGACACAAAATGACTAAAAAAAGACACAAAATGACCAAAAAAAAGACACAAAATGACTAAAAACAGACACAAAAAGAGAGAAAATTACCAAAAAAAGACACAAAATGACCAAAAAGACACAAAATGACAAAAAAAAAGACAAAATGACTAAAAAAGAAGACACAAAAATACAACATGGCAAGACTCCATAGAGTTAATCAGCAATCGTTCACGTCATTTTGCATGGCGCCAAACATTTGCTCACTTCATGTTATTAAAATGGGAATTCCCACTCAGTTCGCCTGTTTGATTGCAAACTAAAACATGTAGAACTTGTGACACTGTAAAGACTAAATTATAATATAGTACCGGTAGTAAATATAGTATAAAGTAATAACCAGATATTGTTATTAACCAATAGTTGCAACTAATGCTGCAACAATTAGTCGACTAATCAGTTACTTATGATCAACAGGTGAAATAATAGCCAACTATTTGGATAATCAATAGTTTTTTTCCTTGCAACAGTTGCAGAAATGGCTGTTTCCACCTTTCACATATAAAGATGTTCTGCTTTCTGTGTTTTATATCATATCAAACTGATATCTTGGAGGTTTGCACTGACAGAACAAGACGTTTAAAAGACATCACCTTGGAGTTTGAGAAACTGGGATGGACATCTTTCCATATTTTCTGACATTTGGAAGAGTTAACTTCTTATTTTAAGCATTCAACTAGATTTAACAATCTTAATTTAAGAAATTATGGTTTTAACTGGTTTTATTCTGGTTTTAACTGGTTTTAGCTGTTTTTTTTCTGGTTTTATGTGGTTTTATTCTGGTTTTAAGAGTTAATTTCTTATTTTAAGCGTTCAACATGCTTATTTCTAGATTTGACAATCTTAATTTAAGAAATTATGGTTTTAACTGGTTTTATTCTGGTTTTGACTGGTTTTATTCTGGTTTTGACTGGTTTTATGAGTTAATTTCTTATTTTAAGTGTTCAACATGCTTATTTCTGGACTTAACAATCTTAATTTTTGAAATCTTGTCAAGTGAAATTATCTGTCCGTTCAGATACAAGATAATTTCCCTCAGATTTAATGATTTTAGACACCTTTTTTGCAGTGTGGCCAACATAACTACAGAAAATCATTCTTCTTCCAGTTTGGCTTCGACTCCAACAGCCAGCTGGAGGCCCGCTGTCACTTTATCTTTCTTTTATTATTATAATTTCCACAGCACATCACTTCACATTCCAGAAACACACACACACACACGCTGTGGTGTTTGGTTAATATTCACTTACACACTGCTGTCAGTCACCGACATGGCGTCGTCAGTCAAGGCGTCACTGGACACCTCGCTGTCGTTGGTGCTGCTGACGGGGGCGAAGGAGCCCACGTAGCAGGGGTTCAGGGACTCTCCTCTCTTGTAGGACCTGGGGAGGTTACAACAACACAAGTCAGATTTAAAAAACTACCACAAGTCTATGAAACAGGATCCAACAGGTGGGTGACAGTTCAATCAGGACAGGTTGGGAGGCTTTAATGACACAAAGAAGAAGAAGAAGTGACTAATGTGTGACCTCGTCTGCTACCGATAACAACTACACCCTGTGATGCATGAGGTCTCAAACCAATTGTGGCCCTCGTGACGATATTTTGTGGCCCTAACCTTGATATGAAAGTTTAATATGAGTTTTATATGAATGGCACTTTACCGTGTTGTGTGTGGAAGGTCCCTTTAATTACTTTTTTTGGTAATTTAGTGTCTTTATTTGGTCATTTTGTATCTTTTTTTGGTCATTTTGTATCTTTTTTAAATGATTATGTGTCTTTTTTAAGTAATTTAGAGTTTTTTCAGTCATTTTGTCTCTTTTTTTAAATAATTTTGTGTCTTTTTTTGGTAATTTTGTGTCTTTTTTGTAATTTTGTGTCTTTTTTAATAATTGTGTATTTTTTTAAATAATATGGTGTATTTTTTGGTTATTTTGTTTCTTTTTTTTGTCATTTTGTGTCTTTTTTTAGTCATTTTGTGTCTTAAGTAATTTAGTTTTTTTTTTGTCATTTTGTGTCTTTTTTTAGTCATTTTGTGTCTTAAGTAATTTAGTTTTTTTTCTGTCATTTTGTGTCTTTTTTTTTTTTTAAATAAGTGTGTGTCGTTTTTGGTAATTCTGTGTATTTTTTTGTCATTTTGTGTCTTTTTTGGTCCTTTTGTGGTCATTTTGTATCTTTTTTCTGTCATTTTGTGTCTTTTTTTTTTGTCATTTTGTGTCTTTTTTTTGTCATTTTGATACTGCCTCCTGCGGCCCCCAGGTAATTTGAGTTTGAGACCCCTGAACTCCACCCAGTAATGAATGAATGAATGAATGAATGAATGAAAGTGACCAGCTCCTCTGTGGCCTGCCAACCTCCACCTCCTTTCAAACACAAGTTCATCTGCAGTGGGAAAGCTGTGGTTTTCTCCTTATGCCCCATTTCTGCCGTATGCAACAACAACCCCTCAATTTCTCCTTTTCTTTCCATTTCTCTCACTCACTCTTTCCTCAGCATTCATCTCCCGCTGTGCATGCATTCTTGCCATGGTACATGAGGAGGAGAAACGGGGGGAGTGACCAACCAAAAGAGGGGAAAAAGAAAAAAAAAAAAGAAGTAAAGAGCGGAAGCATAAGACTGTGTCAGAGAAGGAAAGAAAGCAGGGTGGGGGTCTTCTTGAGGGAGAGACCCAGCAGGACTAAAGCTGTAGGCCCCCAGCTCCAGGCTGACCTTCAGAGGGGCTTGCAAAGAGTCAGGTATTTAACACAGCTGGCCTTGCATTCTTCCCTCCCTGCCTGTCTCTCACCCCCTCATTTATCCTTTCTCCTCCCTCCCTTTCTTTCATGAGGTGCACTCCCCCTCCCATTACCCCTCTCTCTCTCCCTCTCTCTCTCCTTCCTTTCCGCTCTCTTTCCCCCTCCTCACTTTCGCTCCAAAAGCATGCCTCGTAGTCCGCATCCCTGAGTTTTCAAAAGAAAAAAAGAAGAAGAAAAAAAGATAAAAGTGGCAAAGGCGGGGAGGGGGGGGGGAGCAGAAAAGAAGGGGAAATCAGTGGAGAATTGACGCAAACAAGAAAAGAGTGAAGAAGAGAGAGAGAGTGAGGGGTTTCGGGTGGAGGAGGAGGTGGAGGTGGGTGTTGATTCTGTACTGTAGCTGCTGCCGTTCAGGGTTTGTTTTTTTTAAAAAGTCAGATGAGAAGAAGAGGTGAGGAGAGAAGGAAGCGGAAAAGGGGAGAAATGGGTTCCACATGTTCTGAAGCTGTAAGGTGACAATGGGGCTTCATGTCAAAAGAGGACTATTCTCTATTCTCTCACTTTCAGCAACAAGCACCACCCTGTAGGAGACCCCCACCCACCACCACCACCACTACTCCAACCAATACACAAGCTGTCAATCCTTGATGCCCGAAGCGGTCAGTTTTTGCTTCGCCTGTCTGTCTTAAAAGTTAACAGCAACATCAGAAGATGTCCCACTTGTGTTTTAAATCACCCAAACATGTTATAAACTCCTTAAAAAACATGATAGATTTGTCTGGGATGCATAAACTTTTTAAAAATGCAGAGGCAGAGACTGAAATAATAATAATAAGCATCAAAATGAAGCTTGCAGATCATGCATTTCAAAGTGCCGTCTATAGATTTTGCTATAGATTTATGTCTGTGCCAGAGGCTTGAGGACAGTGCCGTGTACAGTACAGTACAGGAGGCATAGCATAGCAATGTCATCATCTATTATTTGCCGGCTGGGGCCGGAGCCAGCCATGCTCTGTGAACTTTTCCCGTGGAAGACGATCCCTCATTCTGCTGAACTATTTCAAAGCCCCGGAAATCCATGCGAGCGCCAGCAGAGGGCTGCTGCTGCTGGAGCTGGTGAGAGGGACCAGAGAGCCAGCAGAGGGAAAGACACACACAGAGAGAAAGAGAGTTTTCTACAAACTTAAAAGGAACCCTGAAGTGATTCAAAGGAAGGTGGGGGGGTGGAGGGGGGCATGTGTTGCACTTTTACGCATATGTTCCACTTTTACGCATATGTTGCACTTTTACGCATGAGAAAAATGCCTCCAGCCGCCTGTGAAGGTGCATGATTAGCGATGTACAGCGTTAAAAACAGTTTTAAAAAGGTGTTGCAGACATACCTGTATCCTCTTTCCATCACCTCCACCGCCCTCATGGACACGGTGGCCCTCTGCGCCTTCGCCGAGAATCCAACCAGCGCTTTGGCTTTGAAATCACAACTCCACTCCTCCTCTTCGATGAGCGTGGGCAGGTATTTACAGACAACTTTCAGGTCGCCCAGCCCGCTCGAGTTGACGTGATTTGGGTTTTCTCCCCCAGTCCTCACGTACTCGAGGTAAATGTCAGAGGTCAGAAACATCTGGTACGCGTTCTCCTCCATGTTGGTTTGGATCTCCGTCTGCGCCTGGTCGAACATTGCGGAGTCAATGTGTTGCTTCTTGATATTATCCCGTATGAAGCTCTTAGTAGCGGGCTTCAGCTGTTTGGCGACAATGCTGTTGTTCTCGATGTAGCGCTTGTAGATTAATTTGGCGACTCTCTGCGTTTTGGTATCCTTGAGGTCCATTTGCCTGAAGCCATTGCAGGCGAACCAAAAGTCTAAAGTATCGACACATTTCTCTCGCTCCAGGAAGGTCCGAAAAAGAAGAGCACCGTCCTGGTCCCCGAGCAGAGAGTGCAAAGACTTTGTCCACCGGGAAAGCGGTGAATCCGGGGAGGCGCTCCCCTCCGGCTCCCCAAGACCATCCTCGTTCCTCCGCGCCGATGAGCCCGGAGAGCCGAGCAAAACCGATTTGGGGGGTTCCAGCAAAGGTTTCATCATTGCGAGTTTGCCGGGGTAGCAGGGCGCCTCGCCCTCCTCCCCCGGCACCGGGGGTCGGGGAGCATCTTCTCGGAAACTACTAGCGATATGGTCCATAAGCGGCCGGCTCATGGCTCTGAAGGCAGCAGGAGACGGAGCCTGTGTGTTGTTCGCCTCCTCTGAGCTTCTACTGTAATCTCCTCACTCTCTTATGTCAGCGGGGGAGCTTCTCTCCGGCTGCCCGTCTTCTCTCTGAAACACAAAGTATTGATCTAATCAAAACCAGATCCGCCCCAACTTCAAAGAAGGGGGGGAGAGACGCAGTAAGAGTCTTTTCAGATTCAGACCCTCGCTGACTTCCACAGAAAAGACTAGAGACTAGTTCACAGGAAGAAAAAAAAATGTGAGAAAACGCTGCAGCAGCATTACATAAACAGCATTTCTTCAAATCTCAACCTGTGATTTCCACCGAGGCGTTATTGGTTGAATTAAAAAGGAGGATTTAACAGTGATTACGCACATGCAAAGTCGAAAAAACACACAAACACCTGAGCTGAATCCAAGCCATCCTCCTCCATGAGAAGTAGTAATCACACGTATGTCAAGCGGGGCCATGAACTGAACACCATTAATAAGTAATTAATCCTTCAAACGGCTTTATTAACGCTTCCGGATCCTGATGTCAGGGTTAATATGCAGCCTGCTGCAGAATCCAAGCACATGTCTTTCTGCTTCTACCATCCCTGACACTTTCTGGTTTCTGGGGCACCTTATTTCTACGTCTCAACATCTCATCACAGTCGACTAAATCACGTCAAATTGATCCTCCCCGTGAGGACCTGTAGGACACCGATGTGGGACAAACTCGGAGAGATCGAAAAACGTGACCAAAATAGTCAATGGAGTGAACTGGCTGCCTGTACTCTACTCCAGGAGGGTTAAACATGTTGAAATGTTGCAAGAATCCAGCCATCTCTTCTTACATTATCGCGCAGATTATGAGCACTTTGTTACATTATGATCGCTTCTGCACCGCAAAGCAACAATGTTGCAATAAATCTGCAGCTGATGTGCAAATATTGCAGATGTTACTATGTATCACAGTGACATTGCTCAGGTGTTAAACTTGTCAGAGTGAAAAAAACACACACACAAAAAACAGCTCCGGACACAGAAACTACTCTAAATCTTCTAGAGGGGGGGAAATAAGCAACTCTTTAAAAATTATATTCAATGCATTACAGCCCCACTCACGTTAAAACAGTCACGTAGCTTCTTAAAGTTTCATTTAAAGCCGAAAAAACAACTCTTGTGTATGGTCCAGTCCTGAGAACAGCAAAGTCTCACATCTTGTGGAGGAGGAATTCCACAAAAAACAACCGAGTTGCTTCTTAGAAATGTTCTACTTCAACTTGAAATCAAATCAAACAGCATCGAAAAGGGGGAAATTAAGTGAACGATAGTGGAACGATTCGACGCGTTTTCTGCTCTTTAAGCGTAAAGAAAAGCGGCTCATTTCCCGCTGAACATGACTTCAAAGGCGAGTCAACAGCACATCAAAGGGAGCTCCGACGGGGCCAGTTTGAGGAGGCTCACTCTGTTCTAACTTACCATCGATCCACGAGTTCCCCACTCAAATTAAACTCCAGTTGTTGCCGTTTTATCCACACAAAAAGCGCGTATAATCCACAGTACTCGTCTCCGCGACGCGTCCACATACAGTCCGTTCAGGTTTGAGTCGGTTTACGGAGAGAAAAATGCACTCGAGAGGAAAAAATACCGCTTTTCTCCCTCCTCCTTTTCTCCTCCCTGTGGTCTCAGGCTGCCATGCCGCCGGTAGCTCTCTCCTGTAGGCGACTCAACACCAACTGAGCCCACAGACAGGCTGGAGCAGCGCACTTCAAAGTAAGGAACCGACTGCCGGGTCCCGACAGCTGCATAAAAAACAATTCCAGCTCGATGCCTCGGAAAAAAATAAAACAAGTGTCGGAGCTGCCCAGAAACGTTGCAGTCACTCTGTGTGGAGCATATTTCAAAGCCTGCTCGGTTTATTTCCCGACCTGCGAGCTTTTTTGCCACGTTTTACCAATCTTTTCCCAGATCACGAAGTTGCAGCTACATAGTGAGGACCTTATCAAAGACAAGCAATCTTGAGCCAACTCCCCGAGGCTTTGGAGCGTCAGAAGTAACTGATCTGCCGCCCCAATAGCATTATCGCTACAATCCCTCTGTTGCTACATAAACTTTAAAGACGCAGGGATCCTTTCTTTTCAAGACCCGCATAGTTTTTGAGATTAACCCATTGGGGAGCTGGAGGGGGGATGCACAATGCATGCACCGGTGTGCATCAAATTGCACATTCATTTGTGCATTTCATATGATTTTTTTTGCCATATTACAAGAGAATAACTCAGAAGGATAATGCAACTATGATTTTAATCCCCTTAACCCTTTATAGGGCACTCATTGATATACTTGCAAATTCCAAATTTCAACCCTAGAGAGTATAGGAGGATATTACATACTGCCAGAATGTGTAAAAAAAGAGAAAAGTTTACGAGATTAAAGTGGCAAATCTACGAGAAAAAAATGTGCAGATTTATGAGATTTAAAGTGGTGAATCTGCACTTTGTTCTCGTAAATCTGCAATTTTTTTCGCGCAGATTTGCCACTTTAAATCTCTTAAATCTGCAACTTTTTTTTCTTGTAGATTTGCCACTTTAATCTAGTAAATTTGCAACTTTTTTCTTGAAATATTACCTGAAGTTACCAAATAGAGTTCTTTGCATGATAAAGGGGTTAACCCTTTATAGGGCACTCATTGATATAATTGAAAATTTCAACCCAACCAAGTGTTTTTGGTGGATAAAACAAGACTTTTGTGACTTTTTTCCCCCAAAATGCTTCATTTTGATGTTGCAAATCAAGGTCAATTGAGTTATTATTGTTATTATTATTATTACTTTATTATTATACTGATTGGTCGGATGCCATGGTGTCACTATCTGGGATAGATCAGAGCCCATTTGGATGTCCACTGAAGTTACTATATATGTTTTTTTGCCCCATAAAGGGTTAAGAGTCTGTTTTTGAAAGCATAGAGACGCAGATGTGTCCCTCCTGCAGGACTCATAAACTTCAGCCGGACAAAAATCTCCTATGTTCGTCTTAGACCCATGCATTTTGCATCACCTTATCATGCACAGACGTCATTCACATACAACATGTTGCAATAGGAAATCAAATCACAGTGCTGTTCACCACTCCACAGCTCCTACCAGTGGCAATAAGTTGCACATGGAACATGCATGCACAGCAAATTAAAACATCTATGCATTGGGGATAAGTTCCCTGAAGGATGTTATCATATCATTGAAGCAAACAGAAGAATGAATCCTCTCTGCAGCTCTGACAGTCGAGCTCTCTGTTCGGTGCATGCTCCTTAAACTGCAGCAGATAACATGAAAAGCAGTGAAAAGCCCATAGACAGATCAGACATTCAATATACATCCATTCACTGGTCGGACTGAGAGGAGCTGCTTGGATGCAGACCCACATTTTGGACACTACATTTTCTTTATCCGTCCTCCAGGCTGCGATGTTAGTAGTGTTTTTAGAACAGAGTCAATAGTGTTTTGGATAGGTCTTTAGTGTTCAAATGAGCCGCCACAGGAGACCCTTTGTACAAGATGACTGGCTATATTCTTGAAAGGGAGACAGTAGGTGTCTCTATGTCCTTGTTGTCTCAGTGGACGGACATTAAAAAAAAGTACAGTACAAAGACGGCAAACACTTTGATCAGCCTGTTTGCTAAAGGTGCTGTGAAACTTTCTCCCTGGGCACCTCGCTTTCCCATCAAGGTTAATAAAAGAGGAAATTGCTCTTGAAGAGGCCATGATGACTAAGGGATTACTCATCATTCAAAGGCCACTTGATCGCCTTCAAACTCTGTGCACTCACATCCTGCACAAAAACATTCCCTGTGTGTCGACATCAAACTTACTGTCCCAGCAAAAGACAGACAGCAGTGATTGAGAACCAGGGGTTCCCCAGGGGACACTCCTGGATTTACTTGCGGTTATGTGGATGGTTGTAGTAGTGCAGTTAGTGCTGGGTATCATTCAAAATGATAAATAGAATACCTCTGCCCTAGAAAGCAAAAAGGCAGTAACTGCATTTTTGGTCAAAAATTAGTTAGTGTCATTTTCATGATATGCAAGGCATCCTTTGTTATATGACAAAACATCTTATCTCAAATATGTGTCGTTTTGGAGAAAAATGGTAGTCGTTTGTACAGTTGTGTACTTAGGCTGGATTACAGGATAACTTTAAAGTCATTTTTCTCAGTTCTGCACTCTGCATAGTTACTGCCTTTTTGCTTTGTAGGGCAGACCTGTACTGTTAGAATAATCTGTTATTCTGTCTCTGTTATCTGTCTCTGTGGACGTGGGTCACTATCTGTGTGTTCCCTCTGTGCATTGATAGATTAATCATGCAAGCTGCTTTGCTATAATGCACATGTGCAAAATTGTTTTTAAACTATGATTTAAATGGAGTAAATGTAATTAGATTATTACATTTACTCCATCTGCTTAAACTTCCTCTGCACTACTTAGAGTAAGATTCTATTATCACAAAAATATATATTTTATGTGGATGTTTGCTGCAAAATCTGTGTCTCCAGTAATATCTCTGCAGGTCATATCAAGGCAGGAGTTTGTGTTGGAGTCAGATAGTTTAATTTTAAAGGTTTAAAGGTTTCCTCAATGTATTTCTCAACAGCACCCGTACCTGGACTTCCTTACCGGCTCCTGAATGATACTTTTTTAAAAATGTGAATTTAATATTAAGTCCATTTCAACAAAAATAAATTACATTTACATTTTTAAATAACATTTTCCATACATTTTTATTCGTCACTTCTTTTCCACAAATTCAGCATCAACACACACAAACTGTGCAAAGTGTTTTCCCTGCAAGCCTCTACAACAAGTAACATTAGAGAGCCAATCACAAGCCTTTTCGGATCTTGGTGCAAGCATGCTGCATGCTCACTCAGTGCGTTTACATGCACAATTTAATTGAGCAACGTTTAAAAATAGATTATAGTGTCTAATCTGTTGTCCTTGTTTACATGCAACTGAGAAAATCAAATAAATGACGGAAACATGTCTGTCCTCCTCCTCAACACTAGATGGCAATATGCGTCGTTTCAGCAGGTTAATATGGCGCCCTTTGACCTATTACGTCATATAAAAGTGGCAAAATGCTGGAAACCGGCATTTCCCAACAACAACAACAACAACAAGATGCAGGGTTCATACACTTTAGCAGTGGTCAAATTCAAGCATTTTTCAAGGACTTCCCAGGTCAATTTTCAAGCTTTTCCAGTATCTTACACCTAAGTAAGTTGCCTGTTTTAGATGAGTACTTACATACTAAAAGGGGAGATTTCACTGAACCATACCAATAGTGATGGTGTTACACTTTTAGGAGGAACGGTCTTCATTTCAGATAGGCTACTCATTATTTTTTACATTGAACATGTGGTTATCTATAGTTTGAAGATGGATATAGTCAGATTGCAAGAGAAATACAGTAAGAATTCCTAGCATTTACAAGCACTTTATCCAAAATCCAAGCACTTTTAAACCTTTAAATTGAATTTAAATTCAAGCATTTTTAAGGATTTCAAGCACCCGTACGAACCCTGAAGATGGTTAACCGCTCGGCTCTTTTCATTTCATACGTAATGTATGCGTTGTCGGTTGCAGAAGCCGTCCAGTCCTATCTATCACAAGACAAACTAGGACGACTTCTCACCTGATTTATTACCTCAGAAAAAAAATTCTTATGGTCTCAATCTCTAGTTTCAAGTCTTCTTCAATCAAGACAATCTGATGATACTGTTTAAATAATAAATAATGGTCCCGTTCAGAAGAAAACACATCATAAAGCAGGTTGAAACAGTAAAAATAGTGATGGCAAAAAGTAATGGACAGTTTAACTTGCTAGCTTAAAGTAACGGTTGATCAGCTGAAAATGAATGTAGATGGAGGAGAACTGGAGTTTATCTGAGACGCTGTGTGGGCAAGTATAGGGATGCACAAAATTGGATTTTACCTCATAGCCGATATGTTTTATATATTTTCCAAGTCATTTTGATCGAATGCAGATGCTAATATATGCACATATATATCAAGCCTGTATATCCCGACTGCTATCGTAATGACCCACTGGCAGATACAGACATAAAATGCAATGCTTTTCCCTGGAAAAGATTATAAAACTACTTCCACTGCAAAAAAGCAACTTTGCTGTTTGCTTTGGGACTTTAAATAACCTTCACACCTCACGTCACATGCAAATAAGTGTCATCTTTTCAACTGTCATATCAGTGTGAATGCTAATTTCTGGCTAATGTTGATATTTCATTTTAACCCTTTGATGCACAAAATGGGTCTAAAGTGACCCGACTAAGTTTTTATATTTTGTAAGGGACGTCTGGAATGCCCCGCTAAGCCTGCTGCCCCCGCGACCCGGCCCCGAATAAGCGGTGGAAAATGGATGGATGCAATAAATTAATTTCATCATTCAGTATTGCAGGTTTTCCTCAAATAACTTGTTTTTGATCATCATATATTCTCATTTTTTGTTTTCATTTCTTACTTTTTGAATAAAATACTTTTTTTTATCACTACGCTTCTAATGCACAAGGTCATTTTTGACCCATGTTGTGCATCAGAGGTTTAACCCTTTGATGCACAACATGGGTCAAAAATGACTCATTCATCCAAATTTGATTTTAAATTAAATGACCTAATACTATAATAATAGTAATTTGATTCAAATAGTTACTTTCCACACTCATATATTTAATATATTTAACATATATTTATCTGGAAGGTATTCACAGCGCTTCACTTTTTCCACATTTTGTTATGTTACAGCCTTATTCCAAAATTGATTAAATTAATTTTTCCTTAAAATTATACACACAATACCCCATAATGAAATGTTTGACCCATGTTGTGCATTAGAAGCAGTAATAGTGATACGAAAAGTGTTTTTATTCAAAAAGTAAGAAAATGAAAACAAAAAATTAGGATGTATGATGATCAAAAACAAGTTGATGGAGGAAAACCTGGAATACTGAATGATGAAATTAATTTATTGCAAAGATATAGAAGATAAAAACTCAGTCGGGTCACTTTAGACCATGTTGTGCATCAAAGGGTTAAGCTGCTTTGTGTATTTTGTGCACAAGCAAAAAAAAACAAGCAGTCAACATTACAGCATCGATTGGAGCCACAAGTGATTTATGCTTGCTCTTCCGTCTCTATTTATAGGGCTCTTTGTAGTCCGGCTGAATTTGACCTGTCCCTGTAATAATATCTGTCCAAACAGAGCGACAGTTACACCCCATAACCTCTCCTCCCTCCTGGATCCCTCTGTCAAGGGTCTTTTTATAGGGCCAGGAGCCAAGGACACCCCTGGTCCCAGACCTGGGGTCAGCTCCTGAGGGGCACCAGGGAAGACCTGACCTATGGGGACCTCCCATGAACCGTAGAGGGGGTTGTCAAGGCGGGACATGCCGGCCCAACTGGCCCCCGGTACTGGCAGGGGGTCCACACCATTGCCATGGCGATGGTTTCCACCCCGGTGTGTTTACTGTCAGAGGTCAGAATCGGCCCTCCAGAGTTAACAAAGGCGGACATTGTCGGGTCTGAATATTAGCCAGATGAGCTGCTCACCTACAGACAGAGCCAGACTGGGTAGAGGAGCTTTTATGAGATAAGATAATGTGTTTGTGCACTTTAAAACTTGTTGTTTCAACTTTAATATTTGAGTGTCGATGCTGCAAAAGAATTTTGTGTCAAGACAACAAAGACAATGGATTTAACTCAAATTAATCTTGATATTTGACTCAATATTTTAAGTTAAAATTACTTTTTGCACAAATCTTTGTTGTATTGAAAAGGAAAAATGAGTTATAATAACAAACAAGCAACATTGGGTTTTATAGTGTGCTGACTTGTTTTAACTTTCAGTCACGAGTGTTTCACATCTGGTGTGATTCCAGATGTCAGATCTACTGTATGTCAGCAGTCCTCAACCTCTGTTTAGGGATGCACAACGTTATTAGTATCAGCAGATAGAAGCTTTAATGCACAACATGTAAACACCTTCTAATGCACAACATGGGTCAAAAATGACCTGCAATATTTTTTTTAATATTATTTAATGCTGTCTGTGTGTTTGAATATCTATTTTTTTATTACAACAGATCATTATATCCATCTTTCCTTTCATAATTTATGAAGAAAAATAGTTTTTGTATTGTTACATCAAGTTTACACACATGGGTCTAAAATGACCTTGTGCATTAGAAGTGTCGTGATGCAAAAAGTGATTCACTAATTTAACAATGTGAGTATATGTGTAACTATGTTTGTCTTATTTTGAAGGTTTAACTTTAAGAGAGTTGTTAGAACCACCAGGTTACATTGGAAAATCACATATTTTTATATTTTTTTTAGTCATTTTGTGTCTTCTTTTTGTCATATTGTGCCTTTTTTTAGTCATTTTGTTTCTTTTTGTGTCTTTTTATAGTCATTTTGTGTCTTTTTTTTGTCATTTTGTGTCTTTTTTTGTCATTTTGTGTCCTTTTTGGTCATTTTGTGTCTTTTGGGGTCATTTTGTGTCTTTTTTTAGTCATTTTGTTTCTTTTTGTCTTTTTTTTATTTATTTTTTTTACCATTTATACACACAAAAACAGCAGAAAATAAAACTACAAAACAGTCTATTTGCATGTAAATTAAAAACAATAGTAGTTTTCATTGTAGAAAGAAAATTCACATTTTAAAAACGGTCTAAAAACATAAATGTCACACTGTGAAAGCTCCTATGATTGAACTTTCAACTGGCTTTCTCAGCTTGTCTACATATCATATATAAATAAAATTATTACAGTAAACAAAACGTGTATTTTCAATAAATAGATGGACTCCAGAGAGTTAACTGTCTCTGGTATCTGAAGATTTGATGGAAAACACCTCCAACATGACAACTTAAGAGGACTAGAGAGGTTTTTACGACTGGTAAAGTATCTTCAGCCTGAAATCTTGCAAATTGTCGGTTGCAGAATCCGTCCGGTCCTATCTATCACAATACAAACTGGGACGACTTCTCACCTGATTTATTACCTCAAAAAAATTTTCTTATGGTCTCAATCTCTAGCTTCAAGTCTTCTTCAATCAAGACAATCTGATGTTACTGTGTAAATAATAAATAATGGTCCCATTCAGAAGAAAACAGATGATAAAGCAGTTTGAAACAGTAAAAATAGTGATGGCAAAAAGTAATGGACAGTTTAACTTAAAAATGGTCTAGAAACATAAATGTCACACTGTGAAATCTCCTATGATTGAACTTTCAACTGGCTTTCTCAGCCAGTTGAAAGTTCAATCATAGGAGATTTCACAGTGTGACATTTATGTTTCTAGACCGTTTTTAAAATGTGAATTTTCTTTCTACAATGAAAACTACTATTGTTTTTAATTTACATGCAAATAGACTGTTTTGTAGTTTTATTTTCTGCTGTTTTTGTGTGTATAAATGGTAAAAAAAAAAAAATTTAAAAGACACAAACTGACAAAAAAAAGACACAAAATGACTGAAAAAAGGCACAAAATGACCCCAAAAGACACAAAATGACTATAAAAAGACACAAAAAGAAACAAAATGACTAAAAAAAAAGGTACAATACGACAAAAAGAAGACAGAAAAAGACTAAAAAAAAGGTACAATATGACAAAAAGGACACAAAATGACTAGTTCATAGTCATAATTCATAATCACTAGTTCAATCATAGCTTGTCATATCATATCATATATACATATCATATATAAATAAAGTTATTACAGTAAACAAAATGTGTATTTTCAATAAATAGATGGACTCCAGAGGGTTAACTGTCTCTGCTATCTGAAGATTTGATGGAAAACACCTCCAACATGACAACTTAAGAGGACCAGAGAGGTTTTTACGACTGTGTTATATGGTCTCCTGAGCAGCCTTGGCCCGTCGTAACTGCTACTGGCCACCTCAGCTGCAGCCATAAACACTCAGAGTGTGTGTGTGTGTGTGTGTGTGTGTAGCGGTGCTGTCCTCTCCACGCTGCAGCTCTGTGATCAGTAACTGCTCTCAATTACAGTATTGTGTGCCGTTCCTTTCGGCTCGGGGTTAAACTCTTTGCAGACCCCTTTGAAGTGCTCATCCCTTTATCTCAAGCCAGAGCCAAGAATTTGGGGGAGGACAATGGAAAATGAAACCAAGAGGGAAGCTTATGGCAATTATCAACCAGGGCCATGAGGAGGAAGTCAGCTCACACAGACTGAGAGAGAGAGAGAGAGAGGGAGCAGATAATGTAGGACAGGGGGTTACTGTTTCAAGTTTGTTTGGTGTGTACACACCCCGGGCAACAAGCGGCGGCCCAGAGAGGAAATGGAGGCTACCTCTTCAAAGTAGGTGACAACAGGGGGACAATGGCCTCTGAAGGGAGCAAGGAGCTGATGAGAGGAGGTGCAGTGGTGGAGGAGGAGGTCAAAAAAACACAACATAAATGTAGGTGAAGCCTCAGTTTGATGCTTGTACCACTCTTCCGATAAATCCACGGAGACCAGCCGCTAAACTTCAATGTTTACTCCGAAAAATGCAGGAAAAATACAAAATGTCACAAAATTAAATAGAAATCGCGTCCTATACACAAAATTAGAAAGTAGTGGAGAGAGAGAGAGGTCAAAAAACTATCGGGCTCCACTCCACGCTTGTCCTGGCTGACCACAAAACACATTAGCTACCAAATTACCGTTAACAAACACTCCAGAGAGTGACACTTTAACCCTGTGGAGTCTCCAAAAGCTCCAAATAATCCAGACTTGTTGCCTCCATCCAGACTAGAAAACAAAGCAGCGTGGAGCCCTACTGTAAATTTACCTCTAAAGTTCTGGCTGTAAACTCCATGAGGCCAGTTTCAGTTTGATGATGTGTTAAAATAATTGATTATTTTCTATATTTGTAAATGATTTTATGCTTGATTTCTGCTCCATTGTTGTTTGACTTCCTGTGTCTGTCTCTGTGAGTGACGCAGGTCACTATCAAAGGTCAAACCTTGACTGTAATAAATATCTCTGTGCATTTATATTAAGTCAGACAATATGATTTTGATAAAATGATTATGTTTGTGTGTTAATTTTGGTTTAGAAACTTTGACTGCATATATTTCATTGTCTGTTTTATATTTTTTTAGACTTTTAGAATCTATGTGAGACAGTGAAAAACCTTTGACTCTGTAGACATACTATCTTTGTGAGACAAAACAAGGCAGGAGGTTTTTTGTTGAATGTTCTGGTTTTCTAACAATATACACTACTGGTCAAAATTTTAGAACACAGCAACTTTTCCAGAATTTAATTGAAAATGATGCAGTTTTTAGAATCCAAAACTATGTACTTTGGGAATTTACCTAAGACCTGGATGAAAAAGGACAAATACTTATTGAACATTCTGTTGGTTGCAGCTAAAAAGGCTTTAACCACACTGTAAAAAAGTTTGTAGAAATTACAGTAAAACACTGTCAAATTATATCAGAAATAGGGCGTGAAATTAAAAATGTAATATCACCGTAGTAGACACTTTTAATTACCGTAAATCAAAGAATAGCACAAAACTTTTACTTTTTTCTGTCATAAACTTTAGAAAACACAGTTTTGCTGTAAAAAATATTAGATTTTTCATTTAAAATGAATGGAGAAATACCATAACGTCACAAGGACATAACTACCAAGAGTCACAAAACGACCAAAAAAAAGACAGAAAACAACCAAAAGAGACATGAAATTATCAAAAAAAGACACAAAATGACCAAAAAAATACGTAAAATTATCAAATGAGACACAAAATTACCAAAAAGAGACACAATAGGGATAAAATGGCAAGTGATTTTTCAGTCTAAATGACAGATTTAGCTGATATTTACATTTAAATTTACAGTAGAAAAACCCACTCACTGTATTTTTTACGGTAAAGTTCTGGCAACCACAGCTGCCGGTATTTTACCGTAAATTAAACAGAATATTTTTTTACAGTGCAGGAAGTGGTTATCGCAGGAGAGCCCAACTCTAAATGGATGGATGGACATCACAATGGACATTTACAAAATGGAAAAGATAACAGCATTTGTCAATCATAAAACAGAGCAATTTACTTCATACTTTAAAAAGTGGATTCACTTTGTAATGCCCCAAAGGCCTGATTTTGTTTTCACTGATAGCTAATCATCTCACAAACAGGCTACCCCCTAACTGTTTTACTGTTCTTTCTACTTTCATTTTATTTCTTTACTATATTGTGTCGATATGTGTGTGCTTTTGAGAGACTTTTTCAAATTTGTCCTATTCAAGTCATAGTGGTGAGCACACACACACAAACTATGATGAATGATGTGGAAATGTTTGACACTAAAAACCAATAAAAAATTAGTTTAAAAGAAAGAAAGAAAATGATGCAGTTTAATGTCTCAGTGAACTCTGAGATTAATGCACATTTGCAACATTTAAAATTCTTTATCGAGCATGATAGTGTTTTGAAAGTAAAAAAAAGATTCAAAATCACATTTTATGTTGGACTAAAGGACTAAAAAAAGACACAAAATGACCAAAAAAAGACACCAAAAGACACGAAATGACTAAAAAAAGACACAAAATTACCAAAAAAAGACACCAAAAGACACGAAATGACTAAAAAAAGACACAAAATTACCAAAAAAGACTTAGAAAGACATGAAAAGAATTCAAAAATGGACAAAATAGCCCAAGACTCCATAGAGTTAAGTTGTTAACCCACTTCTTGTTCCCTGAAAAAGGCCTACTTGTATAATTCTGAAATGTACATTATTTTCCAGTTTTGGTTAAGCTTACCTTTTTTTATTTACCTCTGGCAGTTCACCACTTACCTTTGTACCCTTTCAAGCTGTTCATTTGACTTGAACTGCTTGAATTTCAATAAAAAACTGGAAAAATTGGGCTGTTCTAAAACTTTTGACTGGTAGTGTGTATATACTAAAACGTTGTATCCGGATACTCATTTTCAAAAGTATCGATATCGATATCTTCTCTCTTCTCTCTTAACCCTCTGGGGTCTGATATACCACAGAATATTTACTATACTCATGTTTGGTATTTGGTATTTTCTTAGCACAACTTCAGCATGATCTGACAATTATTTTTTTCACTTTAACCCACTTTATTAACCCTTTGGAGTTTGGGGCTATTTTGATGAGTTTTGACTATTTTTCATTCTGTCTGTATAAACGACTTGAAAAATGTTGGTATGATTTTTTTTCAACACAACTTCACCTGATTATTATTTTTGTCATTTTGACTTACTGGATCAACATTTTGAACACGCAAAAACACACACGAAAAAAATACAAAAACTACACACACACACACACACACACACACACACACACACACACACACACACAAAAACATAAAACACACAAAAAATTACAAAAAACATACATAAAAAACACATAAAAACACAAAAAATATACAAAAAATGACAACAAACAGAAAAATGCAAAAACATACACAAAAACATTGCAAAATACACGTAAAAACACACAAAAATCACAAAAAAACTAGGGCCGGGACTTTAACGCGTTAATTAAGATGAATTAATTACACAAAAATTAACGTGTTAAAAAAATTTACACATTTTAATTACACTTATTTTTGCACCGCGGAACGTTTCTCACTGGATGAGTTTCAGGAGGACCGATTATACTGGAGCACCAACTAGCGTTGATGAGTTGAGACAACAACAAACCACAGTGAACATGAAGGAAGAAGCTGATGAGACCTTTGGTTGGCCCCGTGGATGATGGGACATTTAGTTACTAAAAACCAACGGATGGAGGCGTCCATAAGAGCATGGTTGTGTTGCTAGGCAACAAGGAATTCACATCCAGCCTCAAGTATCACCTCAATGCTAAACATATAGCAGCTAGCAGCTAGTGTGGTAGCTAGCGTGGATTGTGTTTTACTTCAAAAACCAAAGTATTCTAGTTTACAGAAGGTCTACCTACCTATAGGCTACCTGGATTTATGAAATGTAATATATTTATAAATATGCTATTGCTACACTTAATGGCAAAAATGTCACTGGTCTGTTGGACTTGAACAAAATAAACAATATTTTTGTTGCTTAAGCTTATGTATTCAGTCATTATTCAATGGTATACTAAAAATCCATGTGAAAAAAATTACTTCTCACTGTTCTCAGGTCAAATACTTATATGCGATTAAAATGCAATTAATTTCGATTAATTTATTACAAAGCCTCTAATTAATTAGATTAATTTTTTTAATCGAGTCCCGGCCCTAAAAAGAACCTTTTACCTTTGCTGAAAAAGAGTTGATGCGTTAAATTGGACATGGAAAATACATAAAACACGAAAAACAAACCAAAACCACACAGAAAACACACAGAAAACACACAAAATTACAAAAAACACATACAAACACACTCAAAACACACCAAAAACATAATCAAAATACAAAAAACACACAAAAATGACAAAAAAAACACACAAAAATGACAAAAAAAACACATAAAAAACACAAAGAAATGACAAAAAAAACAAACAGTAAACACAAAAGATTGCATTACAAATGCTTAATGCACACTGCAAAATTAGAAAAATCTCTGCAAAAAAAGTACATTCATGTTAATACACTTCGAGGTTTTTTAAATATTTTTTTTTACCTTTGCTAAAAAAAGTGTTGATGCATTAAATTGGACATGGAAACTTGTGGAAAAGCCAAAACTGACACAGAAAAGCTGATAGCAGGACTCCATGCTGCTTCGTTTTTTACGTTGTGACATCATGCTCCGGAGCTTTCATGGACTCCAGAGGGTTAACAACAAAAAAACTGCATTTAGGCTCCTACAATAATGGAGGAGCAAAGAGTGGCAGCAGGAGGAGAAGGATGGAGGAGAAGAAGAAGAAGGGAGAAGTGCTGTTGTCAGCAGAATCGAACGGCACGCAGAGAGAGAGAGAGCGGGAAGAAGATACAATTAAAGTGTGGAGTTAAGACAGGCTTTGAAGTTGGACATGGTGCATAATACCCTTAAAAGTTAAGGAAGGGCAACAATTCGCCAGCTTGTTATGGGACTGTTTTGAAAGAGGAAGAGGAGAAGAAAAAAAAAAAAAGATAGTGGGTGGTAGGGGGAACGGGGGGGAGGGGGGGGGGGGCTTGTTTTTGAAAGGGTTCAGTTTGAGGGGAATGAAGTTGCATTTCAAGCGCCAATTGGCCCCAGAAGGATGTTTTTTTTTTTTTTTTTGCAAAACAGAGAATGTAAAGTGCGAGTGGGAGTCGGCGCCTACCTGTGCATTTTGATGATGGGGATGAGTGTGTGAAGGGTGGAAGAAGGGAAAGGGAGATGTGTCAGAACGAGAGAGAGAGAGAGAGAGAGAGAGACAGGTGAAAGAGAAAAGACTCTGAAGAAAGAATGAGACATGAAATAGGGAATTGGTAGCGAAGGAATAAAAGAGAGGCAAGAAGAGAGAGAGGGAGGGAGGGAGGGAGAGGGGGGTTGTTGAAGGTTATTTATTGGTTTTTTTCCCTCGTTTTAATCCCATTTTGCGCTTGACTTTTAAGTCTACCAATGTATAGAAACAATGTCGGATGCACTGTCTAATCCCGTTTGGGCCATGAAGCTCACTCCACACTGACAGTAATGACTTTCATTTCCTCTGCTGGAGCGCCACGCAGACACTTCACAGGACGGATGGACGCCACTGCTCCGCCATGCTTGACGGGACAGCCATCCGTCTCCAGATCAGTCTGAACCCTAAACTAAACCCTGAGGTCCCCCACTCATCCTGAAGCCATCACTTTAACCCCATCTTCCTCTCTGCTGACTCTGAGAGCACAGGGTTCCCAGACTGACTGCTGAGCTGATTAACTTGGCTCGTCCATTCAACTGATGCCAGATTTTTATCTCTTTCCCCTTCGCTTCCTGTTCCTCCATTAGAGGGGCGTGACACATCAACAGGGTGAGCACCATGGCAACAGATATATATATATATATATATATATATATATATATATACAGTACAGGCCAAAAGTTTGGACACACACCTTCTCATTCAATGCGTTTCCTTTATTTTCATGACTATTGACATTGTAGATTCATCAAAACTATTAATGAACACATGTGGAATTATGTACTTAACAAAAAAGTGTGAAATAACTGAAAACATGTCTTATATTCTAGTAAGCAAAGGGTGGTTACTTTGAGGAATCTAAAATACAAGACATGTTTTCAGTTATTTCACACTTTTTTTGTTAAGTACATAATTCCATATGTGTTCATTCATAGTTTTGATGCCTTCAGTGAGAATCTACAATGTAAATAGTCATGAAAATAAAGAAAAACGCATTGAATGAGAAGGTGTGTGTCCAAACTTTTGGCCTGTACTGTATATATATATATATATATATATATATATATATATGCTCTGACGCCTCAAACGTTTTGTCTCACTTGACAAAAAAACTTCAATAGTGCTCAAAACCACATTCAAGTATGCACCATGTCACATATGCAGATACATTTCACGTCAGATGCTTAGCGGAAAACACTGAATTATCAAATCAAGAGTAAATATGATTTTTTTGGGTTTCAGCCAGCACACTGCAAATAAAAACAAAAGAAATACCAAAAAAGACACAAAAAAGATGTAAAAATTACAAAAAAAAGACACAAAAAAGACACAAAATGAACAAAAAAGACACAAAATGACCAAAAGGAGAAACAAAAGACATAAAATCACCAAAAGAGACATAAAAACAACAAAATAAATACCAAAAAAGACACAAAAAAGATGTAAAAATTACCAAAAAAAGACACAAAAATTACCAAAAAAAGACACAAAAAATACACAAAAATTACCAAAAAAAGACAGAAAATTACCAAAAAAAGACACAAAGACAAAACAAAAATGTCAGATGCTTGGCGGAAAACACTGAATTATCAAATCAAGAGAAAATATGATTCTTTTTTGTGTTTCAGCCAGCACACTGCAAAAAAGGTGTCTAAAAACCAGATAAAACAGTAAATCTGAGGGAAATGATCTTGCTGCATGGACAGATAATTTACCTTGACAAGATTTCTTAAATTAAGATTATTAAATCTAGAAATAAGCATGTTGAACGCTTAAAATAAGAAATTAACTCTTAAAACAAGATAAATTATCTAACATTTCTAAATCTTAAGGTTTTTTTTTTTATCTTGGTACTTCTACAACATGCTTATTTCTAGGCGAATGAGTTCTTCTTCATAATGCAAAGGCATGTAAAGGTTAAAATAAGTAATATGGTGTGGTCCACAGTGTCAAAGGCTGCACTGAGGTCCAGTAGTACTAAAATTGATGCACAGTCCAAACACAGAAGGCCTATTTTCATTCCAGCTGATAAAATTCACTATATCGGCCACCTTATTGGTAATTGGTGACTTTTCCCCCTTTTAAAATCAATATTTGGTCTCACAACTCCTATATCTTTCAGGCCCTTCTTTCAATAGTAATACAACATTTTTAAATGTTGCACTTTGGAAAATACTTTAAAAAAGTTAATCCTTAGAAGTCTCAGCATTCACATCCATTAACCCTTTGGAGTTCGGGGCTATTTTGTCAGTTTTTGACTCGTGTTCATTCTGTCTGCATAAACCACTTAAAAATCTTTACCATGACGTGTTGGTGTCATTGTTTTCAGCTCAACCTCACCTATATGACCTGATTATTATTTTCATTTTGACTTACTGGATCAACATTTTGAACACAAAAAAACACATAAAAACACAAAAAATTACAAAAAAACCACATAAAAACACACTCAAAACACACCAAAAACATAATAAAAATACAAAAAACACACAAAAATTAGAAAAAAACACACATTAAAAACAAAGAAATTACAAAAAACAAAAAAAACAGTAAACACAAAAGATTGCATTACAAATGCTTAATGCACAAAGCTAAATTAGAAAAATCTCTGCAAAAAAACTTAAATCATGTTAATAACACGAGGTGTTTTTTTTTTTTAACCTTTGCTAAAAAAAAGCATTGATGCATTAAATTGAACATGGAAACTTGTGGGAAAGCCAAAACTTTAGAGTTCAGCTGCCAGCAGGGAAACATGCTGCACAGTTTTTACGTTGTGACGTCATGAAGAAGTCGAAAAAGAAGCATAAAATAGATGCATTTTTTTAACTTTATCTGCATTAGAGTGGATGTCATTACCAGTTCTGGTGCAAGAATACGTTTAGAGAAATAAAAGAGGCTGAGAGAGATAAATGCAAAGAGCGAGACGTAGATATAAATGTATATATATCAGATATCCAGACGGAGACAGAGGGCAAACCTCCCACTCTGTCTTTAGTGTCTTCTGTCCCTCTGCTCCACCCACACCGTCACATTCATGCCACAATCACACAAACTCAACCTGCGTTGCCTTCTCCACCACTGCTGCTGCAGCCTCTAACACACTTGTTCTCATATCACACAGCTGCGGATCCTTTTCATAGCTCTTGTTGCACTTGAGTGACAGTGCCGGGGTAAAAAAAGGGGAAGAATCACTGCCATAAATACCGAATCAACAAAGAGAGAGAGAGTGATACAAGCTAGGAGAGAGAGACAAAGGCAGAAAACATGATGGAAGACATCAGTGTGTGTGTGTGTGTGTGTGTGTGTGTGTGTGTGTGAGAAGTGTTGGCAATAAACAGGTTTATTTATGCAAGCAGCGTACAGCAGCCAAACACAGGCCTCCTAGGGTCTGACTCAGAATACAGCGCTATAAAAAGCTCCAGTGACACACACACACGGTGCACGCAAACACACACACATGCACACACACACATGCACATGCACAGTGACTTTGTCAATCACAGGCTGATGTACAGTCGATCCCACAGGCCTGTCACAGTGAAGCGTGCACACACACTTTGTCACATGTGCAGCTCGAGTAAACGCAGAGAATCAGAGAATGAGAGAATCAGAGAGCGACCTCAAATCACCCCGAAACTACAGTTGATTAGATATCACTGCTGCGTTTTAACGCTCTGGGGTCTGAAATACCACATTATATTTACTATACTCATGTTGGGTATTTTCTTAGCACACTGCAAAAAAGCCAACTTGTATTTTTGGGCCTAAAACAGTGATTTAAGTTACTAAAATGATTGTGCATTATGTATAAAAACAAGAGCAACAGCACCATTTCCCCTCATTCAGGGACTAATTATGAGGTATTTGAAGATGAAAAGCATGCTCAGAATAACAAAAAAATAAATGCATGACAACATAAAATGATGCAAAAGTTGTTTTTGATTAAAAATGATGGATTTTTCATTAACATTTTGATGCACAACATGGTCTAAAGTGACCCGACTCAGTTTTTATATTCTTTATCTTTGCAATAAATTAATTTCATCATTCAGTATTGCAAATTTTCCTCAAATAACTTGTTTTTAGTCATCATACATCCTAATTTTATGTTTTCATTTCTTACTTTTTGAATAAAAACCCTTTTTTATCACTACTCTTCTAATGCACAAGGTGATTTTTGACCCATGTTGTGCATTAGAAGATGTTTATATGTTGTCACCAGTTTAAAACCTGACAAAGAAGACACAAATATTAACTATCCTAGTTTGTTAAATTGGTGTTTTTCCCAATGGAAATTATTATTTGGTGGCTCTAATAAGTCTCAAATGTTAAAATATGTGATTTTCCAGTGTTTTTTTTTTTGAGTTAAACGTTAAAAATAAGACAAACATAGTTCTACTGCTCTATTTAACCCTTTGATGCACAACATGGTCTAAAGTGACCCGACTAAGTTTTTATGTTCTATATCTTTGCAATAAATTCATTTCATCACTCAGTATTGCAGGTTTTCCTCAATTAGTTTGTTTTCAGTCATTATACATTTGATGTAATAATACAAAAAATATTTTTCTTCATAAAATATGAAAGGAAAAATGGATATAATGATCTATTGTAATAATAATAATAATAAAAAAACATATTCAAACAAAAATGCACGTCCTCAAATAACCTCTTAGATATCCTCCAGGAATAAAATACTTCAAAACAAAAACTGGTTTGGGGTTCCTCTGTACCACGTTTTTTTTTTTTTTGCAAGTTGCTCTACATTTCTGATTCATGCCACGAGGCAGGTTTTTATCTTGTGTGCATTTTGAGAGTGTGCAATGATTTTTAAATGTGCCTTTGTGCACTCATGCACCAAAAAAGCCCATATAAATGAGAGCAGAGCGGCCGTGGGCCCGGTGGAAGCCTGGTGGAGCTCCTCGCTGCCCTTTACTGTTGTCACACAACAGTCCAGCGTCTGATGTGCAGATAAGTGAGAGGAAGCGCCGGCTTTGATCCTTAATGGGGCCGTGTCGGCTGTGTGGAAATGACATTCATGGCTTGTATTTACACAAGCACAATTATGGAGGTTATTTTGGCGGTAGACAATCAATTAGAGTGAAACTATGTCAGAGCAATATCACAGATTAAAGGAGAGGTTATGGCTGCAGCCTGTTTGGGTGTAAATGAGCAAAATACGGGCCGAGATCACATCACCCTTCAGATCTACGCTGGTAGCAGCTCCAAGCGAAGGAAATCTAATGGAGCCAGTGTGCTTTAAAGGGACCTGGCTCATTTATAAGGTCCATGCTAGTTTCTAATGGAACATGTTTACATGCTTTAACGTTAACCCTCTTTTTGGCCATTTAATGTCTTTTTTTTGGTCATTTTGTGTCTTCTTTTTATCATTTCGTGGTCAATTTGTGTCTTTTTTGGTCATTTTGTGCTTTTTTTTGGTCATTTTGTCTTTTTTGGTCATTTTGTGTCTTTTTTTTAATCATTTTGTGTCTTTTTTTATCGTTTTGTGTCTTTTTTTGGTAATTTTGTGTCTTTTTTTGATCATTTTGTGTCTTTTTTTTGTAATTTTGTGTCTTTTTTTGATCATTCTGTGGTCAATTTGTGTCTTTTTTGGTCATTTTGTGTCTTTTTGGTCATGTTGTCTTTTTTGGTCATTTTATGTCTTTTTTGGTCATTTTGTGTCTTTTTTTTATCATTTTGTGTCTTTTTTTTATCATTTTGTGTCTTTTTTTGGTAATTTTGTGTCTTTTTTTTATCATTTTGTGGTCAATTTGTGTCTTTTTTGGTCATTTTGTGTCTTTTTTGTCATTTTGTGTCTTTTTTTTGGGCCACTTTGTGTCTTTTTTGGTCATTTTGTGTCTTTTTTGGTCATTTTGTGGTCAATTTTTGTCTTTGTTGGTCATTTTGTTTCCTTTTTTGATCATTTTGTGTCTTTTTTGGTCATTTTGTGTCTTTCTTTGGTCATTTTGTGTCTTTTCTTTTCATTTTGTGTCTGTTTTTGGTCATTTTGTGTCTTTTTTGGTCATTTTGTGTCTTTTTTTGGTCATTTTGTTTCTTTTTTGGGCCAATAATCAATAAGGTCACAATAAATGTTTCCTTTATTTCCTTTGTCTGATCCATCTCAGCCCCAATAAGTTTATTAAGTCACCAGATAGATGAAATAGATTTCATATCAACCAAAAAGGTTTACGGATGAAAAAAGTTGACAAAGAAGGACATTTTCACTATAATTTTAGTTCGTTTTAGTTAGTTTTGTAACCACAAAATACAGTTTCAGTTAGTTATCGTTTTTTTTTTAACTCGTTTTTTTATTTTTATTTCAGGTAACGAAAATGTTTTTTCTCTTCTAGTTGAGTTAACTATAATAACCTTGATCCGTTCTCTCTCTGAACCATCATTGCACAAGTGACAAGTACACAAGTGCACATATGCACGTATGATGCAGTGTTGCAATAGTTCTGAATCCTCTGTGCACTTCATCCAGAAACAACAGACTCTACAAAGGCTTTGTGCTGAAAGACTAAATTCCTGTTTCTCAGATGTCGGTCTGACAGTCCTCTCTCCTTTCGTCTCTCTCTTTTTTTTGTGTTTCTTCTCTCTCTTTGCCTGGGCAGCAGAATCAGCACATCAAATAAATAGAGAGAGGGGTATAGTGTTTCGTTTGGAGACAGCAGAGCAGGTCACAGACAATGGGAACACATGGAAGTGCGTGAACTGCGGGTGTAAAAAGAAAGCAATTCCAATGCAAATAAGTGTAAGAGGGCCTCTTTGAAATCAAATCTGATTTCGGAATTTAATAACGCCTCCAAATTGTTTTCCAGGGAGAAACTGGATTCTTTTCAAATGATCAAATATTCCAGCTCGTGCATTCTTCACCTACCAGAGAGACAAAACTCCAGTGGGCCCGTTACGGAGCCCATCCTCGCTCCACCAAATGTTATTATCATCATAAAACCTTGCAGGACGGAGACTAAAGTACATGTTTGAGTTTAAAGAGCCTTTGCAGGTACAACATTGGTTAGGTTTTCATTTAAAAGGAAAGATAAGAGCAGATGACTAAAACATGGAAACAATCAAATACACCAACATTAAGAGCATGGGTATTAACCCTCTGGAGTCTGGGGCTATTTTTTCCCTTTTTAAATCCTTTTCATGTATTTTCGTGTCTTTGTAAGTCATTTTGTGTCTTTTTTGTGTCTTTTTTGGTAATTTGTGTCTTTTTTGGTAATTTTGTGTCTGTTGTTGTGTCTTTTTTTGTCATTTGTGTCTTTTTGTGTCTTCCGTGTTTTTTTTTCTGGTTATTCTGTCTTGTGATTTTGTGTCTTTTTAAGTCATTTTGTGTCTTTTTTGGTAATTTGTGTCTTTTTTGGTAATTTTGTGTCTGTTGTTGTGCCTTTTTTTTGTCATTTGTGTCTTTTTGTGTCTTCTTTTGGTCATTTTGTGTCTGTTTTTGTGTCTTCTTTAGTTATTTTGTGTCTTTTTTGGTAATTTGTGTCTTTTTTGTGTCTTCTTTTGGTCAATTTGTGTCTTCTGTGTTTTTTTTTTTGGTTATTCTGTCTTCTGATTTTGTGTCTTTTTAAGTCATTTTGTGTCTTTTTTGGTAATTTGTGTCTTTTTGTCTTTTTTGTGTCTTTTTTGGTAATTTTGTGTCTGTTGTTGTGTCTTTTTTTGTCATTTGTGTCTTTTTGTGTCTTCTTTTGGTCATTTTGTGTCTTTTTAAGTCATTTTGTGTCTTTTTTTGGTCTGCTTTGTTTTTATGTCTGGATGTGATGAAGAAGCCATGCTTTGGCGCTTTTGGAGACTCCAGAGGGTTAACAGCAGAACAAAGTTTAGAGATGGAAAGACTAGCTTTTAGAAATAGGGAACAAATACATATTTGGAATAAGTTATACTGTAAAGAAAGGCTGGTACAAACAGTGGAAATATTTAATCAAATTAAGAAGATGAACTAAATGGTGCCCACCCCAACACTAACACTAACACTCACACACACACACACACACACACACACACACACACACAGGTTCATGAACATGCATGCATGCACCACTCCTTATTTTCTCATTAGTTTATTTTAGCATATCTTTTAGCATATTTTTTATTTATTATTTATTCTTTCTCTTAATTTTTTAACATTTTATTTATATTTTTTGTTGTATTTTATTTTTATTTATTTTTCTCTTAATTTTTTTAATTTTAATTTATTTTTTTTATTTCTATTTTTGTTGTTGTTGTTTTTGTCGTTTGTTGTTTATTCCTTTTCTTGGAGATTTGAGAAATACCAGTTTGCCTTGTATATATGTGTTTGTCTGTTTACCCTATGTTTTGTTATTTACTTTGTGAATATATACCTTGAAAAAGAAAAGGAAAAAAATGCAAGGTACAACATTGTAAAGAAAACGAAATGACTGATTATGTTTGTGAAAGTAAGAAGCCTTGCAATAAAATATTAAAAAAAAAACCCAACAACCTCGGAGGAGACTTGGAGACACGGCGTCCGTTTTCTGACTCATTCAGCTTGGGTCTGAGTGGAGCCGTTGGTAAAACACAAAGTGGTGGCGGAGGCAGAAACTCTGAGCTCAAGGACTGTAGCGCTTGGCCCGAGGTTCAAACAATCGACTTTTTATCTGAACCGACCACAAACCCCCAAGTACTCTTTACACTTCAAATGAGGGGCCCGAGCAGAAAAACGATGCTAAATAGTGATGAGGGAGACGAGAACTCAAGGTCTTTGACTTTAGTGTTCGGTTACAGAGCTAATCTTCACTTACATGCATGTTGTGGTCATGTAAAAACAAGAGCAACAGCACCATTTCCCCTCATTCAGGGACTAATTATGAGGTATTTGAAGATGAAAAGCATGCTCAGAATAATAAAAAAATAACAGAAAATGATGCAAAAGTTGTTTTTTATTAAAAATGATGGATTTTTCATTAACCCTTTGATGCACAACATGGTCTAAAGTGACCCGACTGAGTTTTTATATTCTATATCTTTGCAATGAATTAATTTCATCATTCATTATTGCAGGTTTTCCTCAAATAACTTGTTTTTAGTCATCATACATCCTAATTTTTTGTTTTCATTTCTTACTTTTTGAATAAAAACCCTTTTTTATCACTACATTAAGTATAAAAACAAGAGCAACAGCACCGTTTCCCCTCATTCACGGACTAATTATGAGGTATTTGAAGATGAAAAGCATGCACAGAAAAATAAAAAAAATAAATGCATGACAACAGAAAATGATGCAAAAGTTGTTTTTTATGAAAAATGATGGATTTTTCATTAACCCTTTGATGCACAACATGGGTCTAAAGTGACCCGACTGAGTTTTTATATTCTTTATCTTTGCAATAAATTAATTTCATCATTCAGTATTGCAGGTTTTCCTCAAATAACTTGTTTTTAGTCATCATGCATTCTAATTTTTTGTTTTAATTTCTTACTTTTTGAATAAAAACCCTTTTTCACACTACATTAAGTATAAAAACAAGGGCAACAGCACCATTTCCCTTCTTTCACGGACTAATTATGAGGTATTTGAAGATGAAAAGCATGCTCAGAATAATAAAAAAATAAATGCATGACAACAGAAAATTATGCAAAAGTTGTTTTTTATTAAAAAATATGTTTTTTTCATTAACCCTTTGGGTCTAAAGTGACCCGACTAAGTTTTTATGTTCTTTATCTTTGCAATAAATTCATTTCATCATTCAGTATTCCAGGTTTTCCTCAAATAACTTGTTTTTAGTCATCATGCATCCTAATTTTTGTTTTCATTTCTTACTTTTTGAATAAAAACCCTTTTTTTATCACTATGCTTCTAATGCACAAGGTCATTTTTGACCCATGTTGTGCATTAGAAGGTGTTTATATGTTGTCACCAATTTAAAACCTGACAAAGAAGACACAAATATTAACTATCCTCTTTTGTTAAATTGGTGTTTTTCCAATGTAAATTATTATTTGGTGGCTTTAAGTCTCAAATGTTAAAATATATGATCTTCCAATGTAATCTGTTGGTTCTAACAACTCTTTTAAAGTTAAACCTTCAAAATAAGACAAACATAGTTACACATATACTCAAATTGTCAATTCAGTGAATCACTTTTTGTATCACTACGCTTCTAATGCACAAGGTCATTATTGACCCATGTGTGTAAACTTGCTTTAATAACACAAAAACTATTTTTTAACAGCACCATTTCCCCTCATTCAGGGACTAATTATGAGGTATTGGAAGATGAAAAGCATGCACAGAATAAAAAAAAATAAATGCATGACAACAGAAAATGATGCAAAAGTTTTTTATTAAAAATGATGGATTTTTGTTAAAGATATCAATAACTGTAACATTAAGTTAGTGATATAAAAAAAACTCAACAATGTAATCAGAACGTGAATATTTCTTCCAACAGAAAAAAAAGGAAATAAAATCTGAAAATGAATAAATAGTTCATATGTTGTCAGAACCGTGAGAGACAACAGCACTTCAAATGAAAAGATGACTGGTCCAGTGGCGTGACAGGACAGGTGGGGAAATATTAGTAACAGTCAACAATGCTCACATCTGATTGGACGTCTTATCCTTCATGTCCGGGCGTGGCGTCAGGCTGTGGGTCTCCTAGGTTACCTGTACAGAAAGACTTTGGTTAGTCCAGCATCAGGACTCAAAGCTACAATTCTACAATGTCGTTTAGTACAGTGGTGCCCAACCTTTTTTTTTGAGGGACCCACATTTTTACCATTGTAAACTTTGTTGACCCCCCCATTGTCTATTGCTTCTATGAAGCCGAACTCAGTGTGACTTTCATGGTACCCTCTCTTTTTGTTGTTGTTGAGATATTCAGCATTCTCGTCTCCCTGACGCTTCGCAATTTTTCCATTAGCTCTGTGTTTCTGTTGCTAGGTGAGGTTACCACTAGGTGAGGTTACCACTAGGTGAGGTTAACGCTAGGTGAGGTTAACGCTAGGTGAGGTTACCACTAGGTGAGGTTACCGCTAGGTGAGGTTATCACTAGGTGAGGTTACCGCTAGGTGAGGTTACCACTAGGTGAGGCTACCACTAGGTGAGGTTACCACTAGGTGAGGTTAACGCTAGGTGAGGTTAACGCTAGGTGAGGTTACCACTAGGTGAGGTTACCGCTAGGTGAGGTTATCACTAGGTGAGGTTACCGCTAGGTGAGATTACCACTAGGTGAGGCTACCACTAGGTGAGGTTACCACTAGGTGAGGTTACTGCTGGGTGAGGTTACCGCTAGGTGAGATTACCACTAGGTGAGGCTACCACTAGGTGAGGTTACCACTAGGTGAGGTTACCGCTAGGTGAGGTTACCGCTAGGTGAGATTACCACTAGGTGAGGCTACCACTAGGTGAGGTTACCACTAGGTGAGGTTACCGCTAGGTGAGGTTACCACTAGGTGAGGTTACCACTAGGTGAGGTTACCGCTAGGTGAGGTTATCACTAGGTGAGGTTACCGCTAGGTGAGGTTACCGCTAGGTGAGATTACCACTAGGTGAGGCTACCACTAGGTGAGGTTACCACTAGGTGAGGTTACTGCTGGGTGAGGTTACCGTTAGGTGAGGTTACCGCTAGGTGAGGTTACCACTAGGTGAGGTTACCGCTAAGTGAGGTTACCGCTAGGTGAGGTTATCGCTAGGTGAGGTTACCGCTAGGTGAGGTTATCACTAGGTGAGGTTATCGCTAGGTGAGGTTACCACTAGGTGAGGTTACCGCTAGGTGAGGTTATCACTAGGTGAGGTTATCGCTAGGTGAGGTTACCACTAGGTGAGGTTACCACTAGGTGAGGTTACCACTAGGTGAGGTTACCTCTAGGTGAGGTTACTGCTAGGTGAAATTACCGCTAGGTGAGGTTATCGCTAGGTGAGGTTATCACTAGGTGAGGTTATCACTAGGTGAGGTTACCACTAGGTGAGGTTACTGCTAGGTGAGGTTACCTCTAGGTGAGGTTACCACTAGGTGAGGTTACCTCTAGGTGAGGTTACCACTAGGTGAGGTTACCGCTAGCTGAGGTTACCGCTAGGTGAGGTTACCACTAGGTGAGGTTACCGCTAGCTGAGGTTACCTCTAGGTGAGGTTACCGCTAGGTGAGGTTACCTGTGTATACTGCAGGAGGGATGTTACACATGTCCTTATTCTCGCGATATAGCCTTCATTTTTAAACTTTTCTATAGTGATTTTTCTATTTAAATAAATGAATAAACGTTTAATGTAGCCCTTATTTAGTTGTTATTGTCCCACAAATGAATTAAATGCTGACTCATCTATATTCAACACATTAGATTTATTACATCCCTATTACATCTTTGGCGCCCCCCCTGTTGGGAATCACTGGTTTAGCAGACCAAAGCGTCAGGTCTTTTGCTTTCCTCTTATTGTTCCAAATGGTGCAGTGGGATTTCCTAAATCAGAGCTGCTCACATCTTAATCAAGCAGGACTTTCCTGTAAAGAGACTGTGACTGTTGCTCAGATTTATGTGTGTTTGTCAACCCATATGTGATGCATTTTTAAACTGCTATATGTCTGATATTTCAATACATCTTCAAATTAAATCACAACAATAGTAAAAGGTCCTGAACCAGGAGTTATGTGGATTGTTGGGTCAGGTAGGGTCTGATCTTCCTGATGTTGTACAGGGTTGTACAACAATGTTGTACAATTGACACGATCTGGCAATTGAGGACACACGAACCTGGAAGACCAGTTGGTCATCAGTCATGACACCCAAGCAAGGTTATAATAGTTTGGGATTTTTCATTAGTTTTAGTTTTAATTTTGTCTTCAAATTCAGTTTAGTTCTTTTTAGTTTAGTTAGTTTTTAGAGTGAGTTTTCTGGTTTTAGTTTAGTTTTTATTTTTTGAAAATGTTTAGTTTTAGTTTAGTTTTTATTTGTTTTAGTTTTAGTTTTTTTGTAATGGGCTGTGTGTTGGGTGCCAGATTCAAAGAGATCATAATAAATGTTTCCTTTATTTCCTTTGGTTTATCATCTCAGCCCCAATAAGGTTATTAACTCTTACAGTTCTGGGTGTTTTGAATTTTGGTTCTAGTGTAGACATCCCAGTCTCAGTAAACATATTTACCATGTGTTGCATGTTCTAATAGAAACACTGAATTATGATGACAAAAAAAATAGATGACAAAAATTAAAACTAAGGACATTTTCACTATAATTTTAGTTAGTTTTGTAACCACACTATACAGTTTCAGTTAGTTATTGTTTTTAAAAAAACTCTAGTTTTTATTTTTATTTCAGTTAACGAAAATGTTTTTCCAATTCTAGTTTTCGTTATTTCGTTAGTTTTCGTTAATTATAATAACCTTGCACCCAAGTTTCATGCAGAGCTGGTGGGTACAAGTTGCATTGATCCAAGCTGAAGATTGATCGGCTGATATAAGGGGGGACGAGGTTTTTATGCGCTAACTTAGAAAAATGGATGTCACAAGCAAAGGAAGAAACGAAAAGGAAGAGCCTGAAACTTTTCCCGTGGAGCCCTGAGTGTTGAACCATTAAACCGACATTATAACATCCATATTAAAGAACAACGCCATCATGGAGTCATCTCCGTCTGACTGACTGTTCCTTTGAGTGTCTCAGCGTCTCCGTCACTTTAAGCAGCGAGGTGGAGCTACAGTGGAATAACTGGTTATTTACTGTGATGTGTGTGAGTGACAGTCCTGAGAGATGTTTGCAGAGATGAGAGCGGTAGCGTCGTCTCATCACGGCACATATACGCTGCTTCTCATAAAGACATAAATGGTTTTTTACAGTATGATTGATGGGAGGCAAATCAAAGCCCTCAGGACTGGAGGCTGTCAGAGACTCCATCTAATGTACCGGCATTAATAGTGCAGAACAAAGTGTACAGCAGATGACTCATTCTGGCTCTTTATACTTTTATATACTACCAACTCTAACTACAATAATTTGTGTCTTTTTTTTGTTCATTTTGTGTCTTTGTCTGGTCGTTTTGTGTCTTTTTCTGTCTTTTTTTGGTAATTTTGTGTCTTTTTCTGTCTTTTTTTGGTAATTTTGTGTCTTTTTCTGTCTTTTTTTTGTCGTTTTGTGTCTTTTTTTGGTCATTTTGTGTCTTTTTTTTGGTGATGATTTCAAAGTTCTGGAAAAGTCCCATGTTGCATTGCGACACTCCCACATGCATTCTCATTTTGTGTCCTTTTTTTTGTCCTTTTGTGTCTTTTTTGGTCATTTTGTGTCTTTTTTTGGTCTTTTTGTGTCTTTTTTGGTCATTTTGTGGTCATTTTGTGGTCAATTTGTGTCTTTTTTTGGTCATTTTGTGTCTTTTTTTTGGTGATGATTTCAAAGTTCTGGATTCTGGATGTATTCTGATGCATTTCATTGACCAAGAGACCGTAAATAGGTGGAAAAAACTACAAATACTACAAAACGACATATCCGCTTTCCCAGTTTTAATGGTAGAAATGCGGTTACGCTTTCCCGACTTAAATAGCGTCGTCTGACGGAGCGTCTCATCACGGCACATATACGCTGCTTTTCATAAAGACATAAATGGTTTTTTACAGTATGATTGATGGGAGGCAAATCAAAGCCCTCAGGACTGGAGGCTGTCAAAGACTCCATCTAATGTACCGGCATTAATAGTGCAGAACAAAGTGTACAGCAGATGACTCATTCTGGCTCTTTATACTTTTATATACTACCAACTCTAATTACAATGGTGCAGAAATAAGGAAAATACTATAGCAGGGTTCCTACAGCTTGAGGAAAGTTAGATTTGGGCTTTTTTTCTATATAGTTTCTATCGCAATGTCGGAAAACCAGCAGCCGAACTGTTTTTACAGCAATATTTGCGATTTGGACGATACTTTACAGTCTGATCGAAGCTGGAGCGAACCAGGGAGAAGCTGTTTTGCTAGTATAGACTATAAAAAATAGGTATTACCATATGGTTATTTCATATAAACTAGTTTTCTATCTATAAAGCAAGAAGCGCCAAAAATAACCCAAATCTTTATCAATAAAACCATGTTAAATGTCTAGATATCAGCTCTTAAATTCAACTCTTATCATCTATTTTTGTTGTTATCATTATATTTATCCAAACAAATGTACCTTTAGTTGTACCAGGCATTAAAATGGACAAGAAATTGAAGAAAACAAGGGTGGTCTAATATTTTTTTTCATGACTGTGTATATATATTTTAAAAGGCTCAGTCATTCCTAAAACAGCTGGACACTGTAGTTTTCGATACTCAAGCAGGAGTAAATATTGCATTTTTCTTGGGATTAATACACAAGTGATGTGGTTCATTGATGTTTTTTTTAATGTTTTTGGAGAATATAGGTTAATGGCACACGAATAACCTGAACTAGGCTATTAATTCTTGTTAAAAGTTGGAGTCTTTTTATTGAATTTGTTGACGATAGAAAAGCAGAATAGAAAATCACCCGTATTATAAAACTATCTTTAAAAGCAAGAAGCGGTCAGTAACACAATTCACTCTGGATTTCCACCCTGACTCATCTCATCTGAAGTCTATTTAGCCTACCTATCTTTAGGAGTTTTAAAGTGGCTACAAGGTTCCATTTTCCAATAATATTCTAATAGTTTCCAGTGAATATCAATGTTCAATGTGTATGTGCTGGATGGTGTGGTACCTTATGAAAAGTAAGTGGAAGTACATACTTCCTACGGGTGCTGCACTAGTTAATTGAATTACCAGAAAACATGCAACATTGTGTTACATATTGTTGTTATCAGTATTAAATTATCTATATTTGGAGAGAAGATTCTGGCCATATTGCCCAGCCCAAAGTTAGATTTAAGACTTTTAAGACTTTTAACATGCCACTTAGAATACAATTTAAGACTAATCTTGCAATAACCAAAACTTGAAGACAGAAAAACACACAAACTGACATCAATTACTGAGTCTTAGGGACAATTTTGCTCAACTTTAACATAAAAATTACGTTTTTAGTTGTTTTTTCCTGGGGACTTTGTGTTCCTGTGAAATCACAGTTTGAAGACATTTTAATAGCAATTAAGGCTCTATTTTTAGATGATTTCATTCAATGCTTTTCAAGACTTCTTGAGGATCAGCAGGAACTCTGTATACATGCATTGTACTGTACAGAAGGGCAAACTTCCACATGAACTATGTACAGACACAAACACACACACACACGTTTCTATACAATGTAAACATGCTGCTGACCTCCTGCTGCGACAGGCATCCAGGTCTTCCTGCAGCAGAGAGGCTCTCTTCTGGAGGAAGGTCACCTGCAGCAAAAACACACAACACACACTTTACCACACAGTCATATATGTAAAAAACACTGTGATTAGTTGTTCAACCCATTTAGGCTTAAAACGCCTGTAAAAAATGCCTGTAAAACCTCTGGGCAATTTTAAAATCAGCCTCTAAAACCTGAAGTTTTTCTGTAAATTCACAGAAGTGTCAACTCTTCTACTAAATAATAGATTTTTCAGCCTCTGTAGCAGATAGAAATGAAATTCAAAAAGTATTTGAGAGCTTATAGCTGTTATATCTGAGCTCCCTCCACTATAGTTGACTTCCACCATGATTTCAGTTCTGGAAAAGTCCCATGATGCATTGAGACACTCCCACATGTATTCTCATTTTGTATCTTTTTTAGCCATTTTGTCTTTTTTGGTCATTTTTTTAGTCATTTTGTGCCTTTTTTGGTAATTTTGTCTTTTTTCAGTCATTTTGTGTCTTTTTTTAGTCATTTTGTGTCTTTTTGTGTCTTTTTTTGGTCATTTTATGTCTTTTTTTGGTCATTTTGTGTCTTTTATTAGTCATTTTGTGTCTGTTTTTGGCCATTTTGTGTCTTTTTGTGTCTTTTTTTGGTCATTTTGTGTCTATTTTTTGTCATTTTTTGTCTTTTTTAAGTCAATTTCTGTCTTTTTTGGTCATTGTGTGTCTTTTTTGGGTCATTTTCTGTCTTTTTTTGGTGATGATTTCAAAGTTCTGGAAAAGTCCCATGTTGCATTGCGACACTCCCACATGTATTCTTATGTATTTCATTGGCCAAGAGACCGAAAATAGGTGGAAAAAACTACAAATACTACAATACGACGTATCAGCTTTCCCAGTTTTAATGGTAACACAACAGCACCCCAACAGGTTTTAATGGTAGAAATGCGATAATGCTTTCCCGCCTTAAATGGGTTAATCAGCATGAGGAAAGTAGGAAATCAGTGCATCATAATAGAGACAGTGGAAGTAAAAAGAGTAATTGTGGCTTTGGGTGGTTGTGTTGTGGGTGGAGGGGGCTGGCTCAGTGTAAGAAAGAGCTGGTTGTTGGGTGGAGGTCAGGAGATCAGGACACATGGGGACAGAGGGAGATTAGAGGAGGTTAGAGCAGGTTAGAGGAGGTTAGAGGAGGTTAGGGAGGAGGCAGCTCCTCCTTCTGTTGGCTACAACGTGTCAGTTTAGTTATGAAGATCTTCCTACTAAATAATAGATTTTTCAGCCTCTGTAGCAGATAGACATTAAATTCAGAAAGTATTTGAGAGCTTATAGCTGTTAGCTATGAGCTCCTCCACTATAGTCGTCTTCACCATGATTTCAGTTCTGGAAAAGTCCCATGATGCACTGCGACACTCCCACATGGATTCTCATTTTGTGTCTTTTTGAGTCTTTTTTTAGTCATTTTGTGTCTTTTTTGGTCATTTTTTAGTAATTTTGTGTCCTTTTTTTTTTTTTTTTTAGTAATTTTGTCTTTTTTAGTAATTTTGTGTCTTTTTTTGGTTATTTTGTGTCTTTTTTTGGTCATTTTGTGTCTTTTTTTGGTGATGATTTCAAAGTTCTGGAAAAGTCCCATGTTGCATTGCCACACTCCCACATGTATTCTGATTTTCTGTCTTTTTGTAATCATTTTGTGTCTTTTTGGTCATTTTTTGGTAATTTTGTGTCTTTTTTACTCATTTTGTGTCTTTTTTTGTATTTTTTTTGTAATTTTGTGTCTTTTTTAGTCATTTTGTGTCTTTTTTCTGTCATTTTGTGTCTTTTTTTAGTCTTTTTTGGTCATTCTTTAGTCATTGTGTGTCTTTTTTAGTCATTTTGTGTCTTTTTTTAGTCTTTTTGTGTCTTTTTTGGTCATTCTTTAGTCATTTTGTGTCTTTTTTTACTCTTTTTGTGTGTGTCCCTCTCAGAGAAAGCAGATTATGAGCCAGGTTAGCTGAGGTTAGAGAGGAGCCAGCACCATTCTTTTGTTTGGCTACAAAGTGTGAGTTTATTTATGAAGTGTCTTTGGCTGAAGTGAAAATAAACCCCATCTACATTTACACGGCATCTACAGCCTGGCAGAATAATCACGGCTCCGAAGGAATCCGTATTGTTGTGGGACTACCGTAGTGGAGCCGTGGGTACATTCCTCTGTGTGGGGGAGACCTCAGGAAGCTTCTAGCATTACATTTGGCTCTTCACAGTGGTGGAGTGGATGCAAAACCCCAACCGAATGTGGTCGGATGCCTCCAGAGACACCAAAACTCTCCCCACCTTTTTTTCGCCATGTAAAAATAATGCACTTTAATGTGCAAAACCCAAGACGTTGTCAATGAGAGGAGAGACCACTCTGGTCATGAATTACATCTTATAAACAGATCCCATCACAGCGCTGCGGTCTAAACGCTGAAACAGGATCCTGGTGGACTATTTGAACAAGGCAGGGGTTTATGATGAGACGCTTTTATAAAACTGGCACTGCATGCTTCTATCAGCATTACAGAAATCCCTCTGCTGTTTACAGTGTCAATGCTGGGAAAGTGAATGCCCTTTATTATTATTATTATTCAGTGTCAAATGGGTCCATTGATAGCAAGAGACACGGCTCAATGGAGCAACATGGCACCATGACTGTGCACTGCAAAAAAGTGTTTAAAAACCAGATAAAAACAGTAAATCTGAGGGAAATGATCTTGCTGCATGGACAGATAATTTACCTTGACAAGATTTCTTAAATTAAGATTATTAAATCTAGAAATAAACATGGTGAACGCTTAAAATAAGAAATTAACTCTTAAAACAAGATGAATTATCTAACACTTTGAAATCTAAAGTTTTTTTTATCTTGGTAAGAAACAAATAATCATCAGGTCACTCTGCTCGGGCCAGTTCATCACTGCTGGCAGCTTTAATTTATCTCTTTTGTAAATTTTTTGTCTTTTTTTTTTGTCATTTTGTGACCAAAAAAAAGATGTAAAAAGACACAAAATGACCGAAAAAAGACACAAAGAAGACACAAAAAGACATAAAATGACCAAAAAAAGAAACAAAAGATGTAAAATCACAAAAAAGACATAATAAGACAAAAAAACACCCAAAAAAACACACTGAAAAAAGACACAAAAGACGAAAAATCACAAAAAATTACACAAAAAGACATAAAATGATCAAAAAAGACACAAAAGACATAAAAACACCAAAAAAAAGAAACAAAAGACACTTATTTTACTTATTTTTCACAATTAGACTGGGATGACACAGGGAAGTTAAACTGGGGCCTCATCCTCTCTACATAGATTGTTTCCACATTGCCCTAATTTTGAAAAATCACAAAAAAAGACATAGAACCCCCCCCCCAATAAAAAGACAAAGAAAAAAAAAAAAAAAAAAAAAAGAAAAAGTTTTAAGAAACAAATAATCATCAGGTCACTCTGCTCGGGCCAGTTCATCACTGCTGGCAGCTTTAATTTATCTGGTTTTAAGAGTTAATTTCTTATTTTAAGCGTTCAACATGTTTATTTCTAGATTTAATAATCTTAATTTAAGAAATCTTGTCAAGGTAAATTATCTGTCCATGCAGCAAGATCATTTCCCTCAGATTTACTGTTTTTATCTGGTTTTTAGACTAAACACCTTTTTTACAGTGTGGTGATCTGATGGAGAGACCAGGACAGATTAAACTTTATAAAGAGGATTAGTAAAAAGACCCATACAACAACTATCATGACTTTAATGTGAAAAAGTTTGATTCTGTACTTTTAAATGGGTAAATGTATTAATGAAAGAGAAAAGGAGACAGGAAGAATAGTTTACAGGTTGTAAATGAGAAGCTGAGTAAAACAGAGGATTTGAAACATTCCTGAAACTGAAGCCAGCAGATTGAATGTGTCAGCGTGTTTGTTCTGGTCCTCTCTGGGTCTGATGTGTTCCTGGCAGCCAGGCGGGTCTCACCTGAGCCTTCAGGGAGGAGATGGTGTCCTCCAGCTCCTGTCTCAGCTCCGCTGGCATCAAACCTTTGATCTTCTCCTCGTACTCCTGACGCACCACCGTCACCTGAGAGACCCAACAAACAGGCTGCTTAGATTAGAAATACATTCATAAATCCATATCAGACATTAGAATCCGTGTTTCATTCATTCTTTACATTTTCAATTGGCAATCAAAAATCATACAATGAAAAAGACACAAAATGACCAAAAAAAGACAAAATGACTGAAAAAACTAAATGACTTAAAAAAGACACAAAATTACTTAAAAAATATACAAAATGACCCAAAAAAGACACAAAATGACCCAAAATGACTTAATAATACAGAAAATTACGAAAAAAGACACAAAATGACCCAAAAAGACACAAAATTACTGAAAAAATACACAAAATGACCAAAAATAACTGTAAAAATTGCCAAAACAGACACAAAATGACCCAAAAAGACTTAGTTAGTTAGTTAGTTAGTTAATTAATTATCTTTTTTAAAACATAAACCTGATTGTAACCTTTAACCCTTAAAACAAAGTCTGAAATCTAAAAAAAGCCTTTAAAGAAGTGAGGACCGGCCAAAATGTCCTCACTTTGCAAAAATGTCCTCACTCTGTTGGTTAAAAACGTGTTGTGGTCCTCACGATGTAGGAAGTACAAGAACACACACACACACACACACACACACACACACACACACACACACACACACACACACACACACACAGACACACACACACACACACACATTGGAACAGTGAATTCCCTTGCAAGGTTATAAAAGTTTTGGAATTTTCATTAGTTTTAGTTTCAATTTCTTTGTCAATTTTTGTTTTCAAATCCAGTTAGTTTTAATCAGTTTTTAGAGTGAGTTTGCTAGTTTTAGTTTAGTATTTATTTTTTGAAATGCTTTAGTTTTTATTAGTTTTAGTTTTTTGTAATGGGGTATTTGTTGGGTGGGAGATTAAAAGAGGTCACAGTAATTTTTCTTTCTTTGTCTGATCCATCTTCATTATGTATGAAAAAAGTCAACAAAGAGGAAAACAAAGGACATTTTCACTATAATTTTAGTTAGTTTTGTAACCACACAATACAGTTTCAGTTAATTATCATTATCATGTAACCTTTAACCCTTAAAACAAAGCCTGAAATCTAAAAAAAAGCCTTTAAAGAAGTGAGGACCAGCCGAAATGTCCTCACTTTGCAAAAATGTCCTCACTCTGTTGGTTAAAAACGTGCTCCGGTCCTCACTATGTAGGAAGTACAAGAACACACACACACACACACACACACACACACACACACACACAGAGGCAGACAGAGGGTCTCCCCTCTTTATTCATGGCTCAGAGTATTCCCTCGCTCTTCACAGCTCCTTCTCATCTCCACAGGGGGTCCAGAGACCGGAGCGCCTGGCTCTGCACCACGCCCCCTACTGGCTGCTGAAGGCTACAGCCACGTTTGACACAATGCATTCAGGGTCCTGACAGCGCTGGGTTTGGAAGAGGACAGGGCCGTGGTGGAGGGCAGCACACATCAAACGCTGCAGCAGCAGCTAGCAGCTAGCAGCTAGCTCCACTGGGAGGACTGGAGGAAGTCTGTCTGGGGCTAAATTACACTCCACTAAACCAGAGTCTGATTATAGAAGTTGAAAAGGGTTTGGTTAGCGCAAAAGCCTTTTTTACCCACAAACACACATGAATGGACGCACACACACATGCACACACACACACACACACATGCACATACACAGAGCTTTAACAGTACTGTAAAAAGCATTTACAGCATTCTGAAAAGAGTTGCCGAATCAATTAATGGGGAGCTTGATGGATAGTTTGGTTTGGTTTGGTAGTTTGGGTTCTCTGCCTTTTCCTGTGCTACTGAGTCGGTTTATCTCTGTTTGTTCCTTTTGCCTGTAAATCAGGGGTCTCAAACTCAAATTACCTGGGGGCCGCTGGAGGCAGTATCAACGTGACCAAAAAAAGACACAAAATGACTAAAAAAAGACACAAAATGACAGAAAAAACTAAATTACTTAAAAAAGACACAAAATGACCAAAAAAAGACACAAAATTAATAAAAAAAAAGAATCAAAATGACCAAAAAAAGGCACAAAATGACTGACAAAAGACACTAAATTATTTAAAAAAAGACACAAAATGACCAAAAAATGACAGAAAAAACGAAATTACTTAAAAGACACAAAATGACTAAAAAAAGAAACAAAATGACCCAAAAAAAGACACAAAATAACTTAAAAAAAGACGCAAAATGACCTAAAAAGACACAAAATCATTTAAAAAAGACACAAAATTACCAAAAAAGACACAAAATTACCAGAAAGAGACACGAAATGACCCAAAAGACACAAAATTATTTAAAAAAAGACACAAAATTACCAAAAAAAGGCACAAAATCACCAAAAAAAGAAAACTTAGAGCCCCTGCAGCCATTTTTCTGCATAGTTTTATGTTGACCAAATATGGTACTTCCTGTGACCCCTCGACAAGGGTTTGAAAAGGGTTTGGTTAGCGCAAAAGCCCTTTTTACCCACAAACACACATGAATGGACGCACACACACGCGCGCACACACACACACACACACACACACACACACACACACACACACACACACACACACACACACACACACACACACACACACACACACACACACACACACACACACACACACACACACACACACACACAGAGCTTTTACAGTACTGTAAAAAGCATTTACAGCATTCTGAAAAGAGTTGCCCAATCAATTAATGTGGAGCTTGATGGATAGTTGAAGAGAGCTGCAGGAACCAGCGGGGCCGTTTCCAGCCACATATCTCAAGGTGTAACCAGGGGAGAGTCTGAGCATTCAGCCAGCAGAAAGTCTCTGACAGAGTTAAAGTCCAGCTAACATTAAGAATATCTCCCCCCCCCCCCCCCCCCTCTCCTTTCTTCTCATCAGTCCAGCCTTTCATGTGAAGAGAGCGTGAATGAGGTGAGGGGGAGGGAAAAAGATTGGTTTTCCTAAAATAATTTTCCTGTTGTGGATTTAACTGATTGTTCTGGCTTTGGCTAATTAATCTTCCTGGGCACAATGAAAGGGATTGGGAAGCACTTCAAAGCAGCCTCCAGTATAAATGATCCCAACATGAAGCAGCTCACTTTGTCTCGGCACAGTGTGCACCAGATTACACTGCCACAACTTTGCCAATTTTTCAGAGCTCCTTCTACTCCTTTTCATGTTGAAGTTTACAGAAATATGTCTCTTTTCTCTCTGTGTGAGAATCAAGTCAAGGATAATTTGAGAGTGACCTTTTCAAACAAGTGGCAAAAAAAAGGGTTTCGGAGGCTTTAATTTGAACGTGCAGGGAGTCAAAAAATCACCAAGAAAGACACAAAATGACCAAAAAAAGACACAAAATGATAGAAAAAACTAAATTACATAAAAAAGACACAAAATGACTTAAAAAAAGACACAAAATGATTTAAAAAAACAAACAAAATGGCCAAAAAAAGACACAAAGTGACTGAAAAAACACTAAGTTACTTAAAAAAGACACAAAATTACCAAAAAAAGACATAAAATGAACAAGAAAAGGACACAAAATGACTGAAAAAACACTAAATGACTTAAAAAAAGACACAAAATTACCAAAAAAAGAAACAAAATGACTAAAAAAAAGAAACAAAATGGCCAAAAAAAGACACAAAATGACTGAAAAAACACTAAATTACTTAAAAAAGACATAAAATGACCCCAAAAAAAGATACAAAATGACCCAAAAAACACACAAAATTATTTTAAAAAAGACACAAAATTCCATTACATAACATTTTCACTTCTTCCGGTAACAACAACACAACAATAAAGGGACCTTCCACAACTTTGCCAATTTTTCAGAGCTCCTTCTACTCTTTTTCATTTTGAAGTTTACAGAAATATGTCTCTTTTCTCTCTGTGTGAGAATCAAGTCAAGGATAATTTGAGAGTGACCTTTTTCAAACAAGTGGCAAAAAAAAAGGGTTTCGGAGGCTTTAATTTGAACGTGCGGGGAGTCAAAAAATCAGCTGAAGCTCCGGGAGTGCTGATTTTCTGAAAGTCTCTCTATGTATAGCAGCTTCTGTAGTCATAACAGAACGGCAAGCCAAGACAAAACACACTCCACTAGCTCAGAGCGGAGCAATAAACAATGGTTGAATAAACACATCCTTTACCAACCACTCTCAATATAAGTCGAGATTCTTCAAAAGCCACGCTCCATAGTTGTGCATTCTTGGTTCATGTATGGTGGAGTCGCCACAGCAATGAGAGATCCGCTCTGCCTAAATTACTAGCTCCTTTGTGGCCATGCTGTCTCCATTTCCCTTCCCATACATTAGAATGGGCACGGCTGCAACAGTGTTCACCAGGACTCACAGGGAGTTTTACTGGACGGACAGACACACTAGTTATCGGGGTTTGTTTCAGGGTGCTTTCACACCTGCAGGAAACAGAATGAGCAGAATAAAAAGATGCAAAATGACTGAAAAAACATTAAATTGCTTAAAAAAGACACAAAATGACCAAAAAAGACACAGAATTATTTAAAAAAGACACTAAATTACAAAAAAGAAACAAAATGACTGAAAAAAACACTAAATTACTGAAAGAAGAAACAAAATGACCAAAAAAAAGGACACAAAATTACCAAAAAAGGAACAAAATTACCCAAAAAGACGCAAAATGACTGAAAAAACACTAAATTACTTAAAAAAGATACAAAATTACCAAAGAGACAGAACATAACAAAGAAAATACATAAAATGACCAAGAAGACACAAAATGACCATTATATTCAAATTTTTGAGATGTACCTGTATAAAAATGACCAAAAATAGATGCAACAATGACTGAAAAAGACACACAAATGACCTAAAAAAGACATAAAATTACCAAGAAGAGACACAACATAACAAAGCAAATACATAAAATGACAAAGAAGACACAAAATGACCAAAAAAGATACAAAAATGACCAAACAAAGACACAAAATGACCAAAAAGAGACACAAAATACCAACTGTGGACTCCAAAATTGTCACTCTCTGATATATTTGACAAAAAATATTGAACTTTTTCATGACATTCTCATTTTTTGAGATGTACCTGTGTAAAAAAAAGACACAAAATGACCAAAAATAGATGCAAAAATGACCTAAAACAGACATAAAATAACCAAAAAGAGACACAACATAACAAAGAAAATACATAAAATGACCAAGAAGACACAAAATGACCAAAAAAGATACAAAAATGACCGAAAAAGATACAAAAATGACCGAAAAAGATACAAAAATGACCAAAAAAGACACAAAATACCAACTGTGAACTCCAAAATTGTCACTTTCTGATATAACTGACAAAAAATATTGAACTTTTTCACGATATTCTCATTTTTTGAGATGTACCTGTGTAAAAAAAAAGACACAAAATGACCAAAAAAGATACAAAAATGACCAAACAAAGACACAAAATGACCAAAAAGAGACACAAAATACCAACTGTGGACTCCAAAATTGTCACTCTCTGATATATTTGACAAAAAATATTGAACTTTTTCATGACATTCTCATTTTTTGAGATGTACCTGTGTAAAAAAAAGACACAAAATGACCAAAAATAGATGCAAAAATGACCTAAAACAGACATAAAATAACCAAAAAGAGACACAACATAACAAAGAAAATACATAAAATGACCAAGAAGACACAAAATGACCAAAAAAGATACAAAAATGACCGAAAAAGATACAAAAATGACCGAAAAAGATACAAAAATGACCAAAAAAGACACAAAATACCAACTGTGAACTCCAAAATTGTCACTTTCTGATATAACTGACAAAAAATATTGAACTTTTTCACGATATTCTCATTTTTTGAGATGTACCTGTGTAAAAAAAAAGACACAAAATGACCAAAAAAGATACAAAAATGACCAAACAAAGACACAAAATGACCAAAAAGAGACACAAAATACCAACTGTGGACTCCAAAATTGTCACTTTCTGATATATTTGACAAAAAAATATTGAACTTTTTCATGACATTCTCATTTTTTGAGATGTACCTGTGTAAAAAAAAGACACAAAATGACCAAAAATAGATGCAAAAATGACCTAAAAAAAGACATTAAATTACCAAGAAGAGACACAACATAACAAAGAAAATACATAAAATGACCAAGAAGACACAAAATGACCAAAAATGGATACAAAAATGACCGAAAAAGATACAAAAATGACCGAAAAAGACACAAAAATGACCAAAAAAGACACAAAATACCAACTGTGGACTCCAAAATGTCACTTTCTGATATATTTGACAAAAAATATTGAACTTTTTTATGATATTCTCGTTTTTTTTGGGATGTACCTGTGTAAAAAAAAGACACAAAATGACCAAAAAAGATACAAAAATGACCAAACAAAGACACAAAATGACCAAAAAGAGACACAAAATACCAACTGTGGACTCCAAAATTGTCACTTTCTGATATAACTGACAAAAACTATTGAACTTTTTCACGATATTCTAATTTTTTGAGATACACCTGTACATGTACATGTGCTGTATATCAAACCTAAAGCTGTAGCTCCAGATTTCTGCCTTTTCTGCACAGTAGCAGACCAAAGGATTTGCAATCAGTTCTCTCCTCAGCATGTCTAACTAAAGCTCAGCTATAGTTTACTATGCAATGTGCGTGGGCGGATGCAGCAGCCGTTTTTATAGCAGCATCTCTGTTGTGGGAACGTATTCTCCACTAACAGATGCAGAAAGAAGCAGACGAGGGAAGGTAAAGCTCCGATTCAAATGTCTGACTTCACTGAGTCTCTCAATGTTAAATTCAAACCAGAGCATCTCTCCACTCAGACTCCCTGAAGATCTCTCACTGGTCCCTTCAGCTTTGCATCTCTTTGCCTTTTTTTTTTTCTTCTCACATCTCTGTTTCTTTACGCAAACACACATTTTTCTCTTCTTTCAACATATTTTTTAACAGCAAAGGCATGTTTGTTTTGCTGACAGGTGGCAGGAGGCAAAAAAAAAGAGCCTCCTCACCATTTGGACAGATGTGGAGAGGCTTTGAACAATAGCGCTGATCAAACCTTGCATGAGGTTTTGGTCATTGACGGACTCCACATGAGTGTGAGGAGGAACAACGAGGAAGGGAAACACAATAAGAGGAGGAGGAGGAGGAGGAGGAAGAAGAAGAAGAAGAAGAAGAAGTGTGCCACTGTCTCCCAGAGCAATGAAAAGGGACTTTGACTTTCAGGAGAAGAAATCAGGTTTCATCTCTACAGCTCTTTTTAAAAAGAGATTGTGTTTGTTCCTGATGAAGTGTGATTCTCTAGTTTTCAAATATATCAGAAAGTGAAACTCATACATTATATAGATTCATTACACATAGAGTGAAATACTTCAAGTTGCTGTTTTTCTTGTAATTTTGATGATTCTGCTGTGTTTTCCGAAGTCAACGCCGCATTAATGCAGTAATTCATGCAAAAGGAGGCCCAACTCTTTTGGTAATTGTATGTATTTCCTTGATATGTTGTGTCTCTTGGTAATTTTATGTCTCTTTTTGGTCCTTTTGCATCTTTTTTGGTTCTTTTGTGTCTTTTTTTAGACATTTTTGTCCTTTTTTTAAATTTTTGTCTCCTTTTTTGGTATTTTAGGTCCTTTTTTGGTAATTTAATGTCTCTTTTTGGTCCTTTTGCGTCTTTTTTTGGTTATTTGTGTCTTTTTTTGGGTAATTTTTGTCCTTTTTTTGGTCATTTTTGCATCTATTTTTGGTCATTTTGTATCTTTTTTGGTCATTTTTGCATCTTCTTGGTCATTTAATGTATTTTCTTTGTTATGATGTGTATTTTGGTCATTTTATGTCTTTTTTAGGTCATTTTAGTGTCTTTTTCAGTCATTTTTGGTCATTTTTGTATCTATTTTTGGTCATTTTGTGTCTTTTTTTGTTAATTTTTGTATCTTTTTTGGTCATTTTTGCATCTATTTTTGGTCATTTTATGTATTTTCTTTGTTATGTTGTATCTCTGGGTTTTTATGTATTTTTTAGGTCATTTTTGTATCTATTTTTGGTCATTTTGTGTCTTTTTTTTTACACAGGTACATCTCAAAAAATTTGAATATTGTGAAAAAGTTCAATATTATATGTCAATTATTTCAGAAAGTGAAACTCGTATATTATATAGATTCATAATTTCGAGCCTGTTTTTCTTCTAATTTTGATGATTCTGGCTTAGAGATAATGAAAACACAAAACTCAGTGTCCCAGTATAAAACAAGAATATTGATCAGAAGTTCAACATGTGAGTCCACAGTCAGTTGTTCTGTGTTTTCTGAAGTCAACGCGATGAGAAATGAAAAAGGGACTTTGACTTTCAGGAGAAGAAATCAGGTTTCATCTCCACAGCTCTTTTTTAAAAAAAAGAAGAGATTGTGTTTGTTCCCGATGAAGTGTGATTCTCTGGTTTTGAAGCCTGCGAGGAGCGGCAGTCGTTTTCCCCTCCCAGTCATCTTAAAATGACAACATTTCATCTATATATAGTCTTTAGATTGTGGTTTTGACTTTCCCTTGCGTTCGCTACTGTCACATGGTGTGGTTTCTGACAGCTGCCAGCAGAAAGAAACAAGCCCTCAACACTTTCAACGTTCAAATGAAGTTTGTCACATCGTTGGGAAGCTTGATGTATGCTAATGAAGTAGGGGTGTGTGTGTGTGTGTGTGTGGGACAGGTTTGGAAGCTGCTGGAAAGACATTTTTTGATATACCCCCTTGTTCCAAAGTGACAAAAACCTTGTCAGGAACAAGGGGGTACATCAAAAATGACGCCACTCACAAAGTTTGCACCTCCACATCCACTGAGTTGGCACTCAGAGAGTTCACCAAGGAGCGATTTGAATTCAAAAACGCTTTGCTGCGAGAGGGGAAAAAAAGAAACCGCTTCACAAAAGTGGAAAAAAAAAAAAAAGCAGAGAAAAAGGCAGGAGGAGATTAGAAGTGGCTCCAGATCTTATTGAAGTTGTTAGAAGTATATGGGATGGATTGGTAGCTGCTGATGTAATATGCCTCAACAAAAACAAGCACACAGGAAACACAGAAGAACTTAAGTTCAACTCCTCTGCATTTTTATGTCTGCATCAATAGTGGAAACAACTACAGGAATGATTTATTTTTTATTTCACCACGAGTGAGTCCCACGGTGCAGGAGAAGACATCTCTGAAACGTGTACAGTTCACCGTGCAGCCCACTGTATCATTATGTATTTATACAAAGAGCTGTACTCTTCAGCATTCTGCTGCTCTCTTCAAGGAGAATTCAACCACACAGCGAGCTGCTGATCCGCCATTTTTAAAGTGAAAGGAGCCTGCGAGGGCCCTGCCAGTGTTAAGGCGAGCAGCAGCATCTGTGTGAAGCTCGGGGCCGAAAGGCTGTTTCTGCATGTGAAGGATCGGATTACAGGGACAAGTCTACGCAGATAAACTATCAGAGATATCAGCCCAGTGATGAGACTCAGAGTGGAGCTTTATTATTGGACACAAAAAAAACCAACAGTTTTTTTAGATCGCTCTAACAAAGCTATTTTTTAATTTTTCTTTAAAAAAAAAACATATGTAGACGTTCAGGAAGAACTCAGGACGCTCAAAGTGAAGTCGGATCAATGATAGGTATTATGGTTTTGCCAAAAATGCTTTTTGTTCGAGGCCAGAAATTCCAGTCTGTCCACCCCTGGCTGCTGTCACTGTTCCGGAACATTCAGGTGGCAGTTAATTCTGTTGATTGGTTTGATCTGATTGCCTTTGATCTTTGATGTGATCACAGTTACAGATACACACACACATGAATACATATGCTTCAAACATTCAAACACACACACGTGCACACACACACACGTGTAACTTTATGCAATTTTTGCTACACACACACACACACACACACACAAATGCGCGTGTAAGCGCATGAAGAATCTCATCATAGTTTACACACACCGGCAGTAGCCCCCGTGGCCCTTTCAGAATCTAGTTTTGTGTCTGTTGTTGTGTCTTTTTTGTCATTTTGTGTCTTCTGTGGGTTTTTTTTTTGGTTATTCTGTCTTCTGATTTTGTGTCTTTTTTGGTAATTTTGTCTTTTTTGTGTCTTTTTTGGTAATTTTGTGTCGGTTATTGTGTCTTTTTTGTCATTTTGTGTCTTTTTTGGTCATTTTGTGTCTTCTGTGGGTTTTTTGTTGTTATTCTATCTTCTGATTTATGTCTTTTTTCGTCATTTTGTGTCTTTTTGTGGTCTGCTTTGTTTTTACGTCTGGATGTGATGAAGAAGCCATGCCTTGGCGCTTTTGCAGACTCCAGAGGGTTAAATATAAATGCGTCCTTGATTTTGAGGGAGTCGTTTACGTAACTTTAATATAAAAATGTTTGAGATAGAATCTACTTATTTTGATTCTGACCACATTAAATATAATCTTTATGTGTATGTAATTATAAATCAAGAGAATTTTGAATGAATCCAACACAATAGAATTAGTCAGTTTTTAATTGACAGGCACTTCCTGTTAAGTTGTTATTAACTCAACTTGTAACTTAGTTAGATTTAATTAATAAATGAATAATACTGCATGCAATCTGTTGCCTCAATTTTATTGAGTAGCTATTGTTTATGCATATAAACTAATGCAAACAATCACACATGAACCAAGTAGACAATAGAAAAGCTGTTGACATGCAGCACACACAGTGAAACACACACCTGACCTGAGGTGAGAGTTGGGTAGGAGGCAGGAATAAATCTATGATTCAGACAGTCTCTCTCTGCACACTGGGAGTAGAAGTGTGACTTGTTGACAAAAGAAGAGGTGCCCATACACTCCTACGCATGTTTAGCTCTGTGCACTGTAAAGCTGCTGGTCTCAACCAGGGAACAGTGACAGCAGCAGAGAGTCACAGGGTGCAGAGACAGCTGAGCAGCTACAGCAGCAGATTAAACTAGAACATTTCCTCTGGGGAAATTCTGAAAGGGCCACGGGGGCTACTGCCGGTGTGTGTACACTATGATGAGATTTCAAACAATTAATACTAGTAATGTTATGATACTATATAATATACAAGGAGCACACCTACAACAAGCATTCCTTTTCAAGTACTTATTTATACAGCAACCTATGACCTTTAACCTCAAAATGTTTGTGTGTGTGTGTGTGTGTGTGATGTGTATCTGGAGGAGTGTGCGCGCTTATGCTCACTTTTGTGGGTGTGTGTAACAAAAATTGCATAAAGTTACCTGTGTGTGTGTGTGTGTGTATCTGTAACTGTAATCACATCAAAGATCAAAGGCAATCAGAGCAATCAACAGAATTAACTGCCACCAACTGCCAATGCCCCGCAACAGAGGTGGACAGGCTGGAATTTCTGGCAAAACCAAACCTATCATTGATCCGACTTCACTTTGAGCGTCCTGAGTTCTTATGTTTTTTTTAAGAAAAATGAAAAAATAGCTTTGTGAGAGCGATCTAAAAAAAACTGTTACATCTCCCTTTTTCAGAAATCTTCCTGCGTTTTTAATATGGGAGCCAATGAGGCTGTTGGTGGTGTTGGTGGATCATCTGTGCGTCCTACGCCCAAACTATAACTCTGGCAGCTTTACCAGAGGATTGTGAGTGAGAAGACTAATTTTCCTACGTTTCTATGTATAAATTATTTCCGTAGAGTGGAATTTGCGGCCTGGAGCGCAGTTTTCAAATTTATTTTTTGACAATTTTTTCTCTCCCTCTACACTCTGGCGATGATGTCACACACTGTGACACGAACATTCCGTGCAATACACACCCATTATAATCTCAGAATTTCTCCAAAAATGATCATGGTCATTGAACAGGGATTGATAAAAAACTACATGACCTATCGAAACGTGGATTAATACACTGATACACAAGACTTGTGTCTACTGTTTAAAGTTTAAATGGAGTCTCTAGCTGAAATTATGCCGGAGAAGTAGACGTTTAAAAATCTCCAATTATTGTTCTTTTTGCTCATTTTTTTTCGGCCGTCCCATTCATTTCAATGCAAAATTTTGAGAGTCTATGAGAGACAGCAATGGACTTCACATGTCTCTGGCTCTTCTCACTCTGATGAAGACGTAATTGACTTTGAAATATTAGTGGCTGCACCTTATTAAAAAGCTCACTATAACCGTGTGCTTCAGATCTCATCGTTCCAGATCCTGCCTTGTCTCTGTTGAGGCATCATCACTGTTGATATTCCTTCATTCTCATCCGACTATGGCACACTTCCTGTTTGTGTCTTTGCTGCCAACTTTGTCGCAGCAAAAACAATCTGTGATAAATTAGTGAAATGTGTTTGTGGCAGTGAGTTAAGATCTGTCACGTATGTACAATTGGTACCAAATGTTTAATCAAATTCTTGTTTACCAGTTCTCTGCTGTGACACATTGCCTGATTTAAATCATAATGTTGATGATTTTACACTAGAAAGAAGAGTTTTTCGTATCTGAAATCTTCTTTCTGGCGCCAGTATCGAGATATTTCAGCCAAAGGAAGACTAAGGCTCTGTAGCCCACAGGCTTTAAGTTGGTTTCGAGTGATTTAATGTGCTAAATAAAGGCGTAAATAATAAAATGAACTTAATAAAAATGACATTCACAATATTTATGTCAGTATCTTTAAAGCAGTGGAGCAATCAACATCATCGACCTGAGTAATACTTCATGTTTTGATGCCCAAATTTTATGTTTTGACTCATTAACCAAAAGGATCGGAAGATAGAATCCACTGCTCATGTTTTTGTTGGTAAAAATAAAGCCCTATAATCATTTTATAATATTTTTTCAGAGCTTTTAGAAAGACTAGAAGGCAGGTACATTCATTTCAAGACCTGCATCTGTAGCTCTGTTGTGCAAAAAGAGAGCTATTGGTGATCTGTGGGAAAATATTTCACCAATACATAAATAAATTGTGTCTTCATTGAAAGATCTCACAGTCAATAACACAAAAAAAAAAAACACTTATCTGGACCCATTTGTATTCCCTGGCTTTTTAACTTTGCGTGAGTTTTTTGGTCCTGTGTCTTTATTTTATTGTTGATTCTATGTGCAGCACTTTGGAGACGTTTTTGTTGTTTAAATGTGCTATATAAATAAAGTGGATTGGATTGGATTGGTTTTAACTGGTTTTATTCTGGTTTTGTGTGGTTTTATTCTGGTTTTAACTGGTTTTATTCTGGTTTTATGTGGTTTTATTCTGGTTTTAAATGGTTTTATTCTGGTTTTATGTGGTTTTATTCTGGTTTTAAATGGTTTTATTCTGGTTTTATGTGGTTTTATTCTGGTTTTAAATGGTTTTATTCTGGTTTTATGTGGTTTTATTCTGGTTTTAAATGGTTTTATTCTGGTTTTATGTGGTTTTATTCTGGTTTTAAATGGTTTTATTCTGGTTTTATGTGGTTTTATTCTGGTTTTAAATGGTTTTATTCTGGTTTTATGTGGTTTTATTCTGGCTTTATGTGGTTTTAAATGGTTTTATGTTTTATTCTGGTTTTATGTTGTTTTATTCTCGTTTTATGTAGTTTTATTCAGGTTTTATGTGGTTTTATTCTGGTTTTATGTGGTTTTATTCTGGTTTTATGTGGTTTTATGTAGTTTTATTCTGGTTTTAATTGGTTTTATGAAGTTTTATTCTGGTTTTAACTGGTTTTATGTAGTTTTATTCTGGTTTTAACTCATTTTATGTGGTTTTATTCTGGTTTTAACTGGTTTTATTCTGGTTTTATTCTTGTTTTAAGAGTTAATTTCTTATTTTAAGCGCTCAACATGCTTATTTCTAGATTTAATAATCTTAATTTAAGAAATCTTGTCAAGTGAAATCATCTGTTCATGCAGCAAGATAATTCCCCTCAGATCTAGTATTTTTATCTTGTTTTTAGACACAGTGGACGATATAATCTGACTTTACATGAGGCGGGTTCAGGGGTCGGCTCCTCTTAAGTTATAGGAAACAACGTGCAGCTCCTCTGGGACCGGGTCAGTGACCAGCGGCTCCTAAAAACCACTGACCCCTTCCTGCAGATTTATGACCGTGGCCAGACACCGAGGTGTGTGACGAGTGTGTGAAGTGTGTACAAGGGTCAGTGGGCGGATCAGAGGGGACACAAGAGCATGAATGCCTTTGGTGTACATACCAGGCTACAAAGAAGAGCCTCCTGTGTGAGTGTAGTCATTAGTGCTTTCTTCTCTGTGTGTGTCAAGGTCAAAACAGAGCATGATTACAGGGCATTCTGCAGAGCAATGGGGAGTGTGTGTGTGCACACAGAGGCTTCCCTCTGAACACAGGCGGTGGTGGCATTCCTGGCCCTAGGCGCTGGCTCTTGAAGCCAAATCTCAAGGAATTTGGGAAATGTGCGAGGGGGCATATCTGTGGCTCTGAACAGGAGATGGTAGAGTGATTAGGGGAGGGCAGAAAGGAGGGGATCCAGTTTTTTTAATGTTTTGTGGCCCCCTGGAGGGTCTAGTAAGGATGGCAACCGAGGGGTGAGGGGCCGGGGGCACCAGGTCAGGGTACCCACTCTTTTTAAGGAATTATTTTCCAGGAGTTTTCTTTCTCTCTCAGTAAAATCAGCATACCCAATTTAAGAGTTGATCTTAACACTTTTAAAGTGTCTATAAGGGTCCACATCTCAAAATGTCTTAATCCTCTGGAGTCCACGAAAGCGCCGGAGCACGATTTCTTCATGACGTCAAAAAAAGACACAAAAATGACCAAAAATAGACACAAAATGACCATAAAAGACACAGAAGACACAAAATGATAAAAAAGATACAAAATGACCAAAAAAAGACACAACAACAGACACAAAATGACCAAAAAAGACACAATAAGAGATACAAAATGACCAAAAGGACACAAAATAACTAAAAAAAAGACACAACCATAGACACAAAATGACCAAAAAGACACAAAATGACTAGAAAAGTAGACACAAAATGACCATAAAATACACAGAAGACACAAAATGACAAAAAAAAGACACAAAATGACAAAAAAAAGATACAAAATGACCAAAAAAAGACACAAAATAACGAAAAAAAGACACAACAGACACAAAATGACCAAAAAGACACAAAAAAGACAAAATAACTAAAAAAGACACAAAATAGCTAAAAAAAAGACACAAGAACAGACACAAAAGAGACACAAAAAGACATGAAAATACACTTATAACAAAATCAATTTGAAAATGTTTATCCACTGAAAACTAAATATAAAAGCTGAAAGAAGACAACAACATTGTAGTTACTGCACTCTGTTTACTATTAGAACCTTTTACAGCAAAACCAGAGGCAGTAACTACGTTTTTGGGGTCAAAGGTCAAATAAATTATCATGATTTTCTTTTTAGCATAAAAATTACATCATCAATACATGTAGAAATAAGTGTCATCTACACATAACCAATTTAGCTGGCCAGTTAAAAATGTTAAAAAACTTGAAAAGCAGTTTTTCTCAGTTTAACTTTTTGTGTTACTGCAGTTAGACTTTGTAGTGCAGTATACAGGGTTATATTTACCTTTAGGTTATATTCAACCCCAATTTTTATCCTCCTCTTTTAATAATGAAGGCTTCATATAAGTTATTTACCAGTGACAGCCACACTCACCACTGATAACTGTACAATAAGCTCGTCTGCCCCTCCCTTTAAGAAAGAATGCATCTTTCCAAGTAAGAAAACAGCAATATATTGAAAAAAAAATTGGAATATTCAGGTGTCGTACCTTTATATTGTCTTTTAGTGGGTTAGAAAGTGTCTCAAGGCAGAAATCCAGCTGACTGGAGGTGAGACAGCTGAACTTAAACTTGTGCTACCAGCTAACGGACAGTAGAGTTTTGTGTTTTCATTATCTCTAAGCCAGAATCATCAAAATTACAAGAAAAACAGGCTTGAAATATTTTACTCTATGTGTAATGAATCTATATAATGTATGAGTTTCACTTTCTGAAATAACTGACAAAAAATATTGAACTTTTTCATGATATTCTAATTTTTTGAGATGTACATGTGTAAAAAAAGACACAAAATGACCAAAAATAGATGCAAAAATGACCCCAAAACACACAAAAATGACTAAAAAGACACAAAAATGGCCAAAAAAAGACATAAAATTACCAAGAGACACAACATAACAATGAAAATACATAAAATGACCAAACATAGATGCAAAAATGACCCAAAAAAGACAAAAAAAAGTTTCACTTACTGAAATAACTGACAAAAAATATTGAACTTTTTCACAATATTAAAATTTTTTGAGATGTACCTGTATATCCTCAAGTAACTTTAAGTCAAAGATCCAGTGTTGTAACCCAAACATGAGCAAAAGTCCAGTTTCCAGTTGTATTAAAATGCTTGTGCATTAATAGTTGCTAATATATGTTAATGATGCTGACCACCACTATTCACTCACATAGTAGGCCCACTAACCCAATTCCACTAAGCTATTTTTGCCTCATTAAAACCAAATGAAAACCCATCAGCATAACATTAATCAGCTAGCTAGCTGGCTAATTTCCACTGGGCTTTTCAGAGAATCCCCCAAAAAAGACTCAACATAAAAAAAGACTGCTACAAATCCTTTCCACTTGGCATGCGTGCAGACGGCTCTATAGGGAGGGGGGGGGGGTGTGTCCCCCAGATTCATAGTGATCCCAATTCGTACCCCCCACTTTCCCTACATAAGGCAACAAACATCGCAAAACAGAGGATTAATCTCCATTAGTTAGACTTATTCACATTGCAGCACATAGAGAGTCCAGCGTTTGTGTGCTATGGCTAATGGTGCGTTCAAGGTCTACGCGAATGTCAGAATTTTTGACGTTCCGAGCTTCAAGTTCCAACTTTCAGTGTAAATTAAACACACCATAAGGCGTGTAGACGGTAAGAACGTGTTGGACCTGCCTTCAAAATAACAGCAGACACATGTAGCTTTCCAAATAAGAGCACATGGGTGTGTTAGCAGAATCCACCACAGAATTTACAACAAGACTGTCAAAATATGACGCCTTAAATAAAACAGAATCCTTATTTTCCTTTACAATAATTCATTAAAATATGCAATGATTAAGATGGAATAGTGGGGGGGGGGGTATGTCCCCCCAGATTCATAGTGAACCCGATTCGCCCCCCCCCACTTTCCCTACATAAGGCAACAAACATTGCAGGTACAGTAGTGTTCAAGATAGTTAGTTTAGTTTAGTGATTCACAGGATTGCTAAATCCTAGAAAAAAAAAGTTTGTACAAAATAGTTTTGAGTTTGTAAAGTCAACGGCAGACACTGTGGATGACACTGTAAATAATCTTGCAGAAAACGAGAACTGGGGAAGCAAAGCAGCAAGCAACACTCTCTCACAGACACACACACACACACACACACACACACACACACACACACACACACACCCGGTAGACTGTGAGCTGAAACTACAGAGCAGCCAGAGTCAGAACATGCTGCAGAAAAATGTTGCAGAAGCAGAATTGAGCATTTTAGTCTCAAAGTAGAGATGGGCTAGTCTGGCTATGTAAACATCAATTTCTGTCGCTCTACATACGTCATCTGGTATAACTGATCTGATTGGCTAAGAGCTACCTACAGACGCTTATGATAGACATTCGTAGCGCCCAATAAACGGCTCTGGAGGATCGTAAACCACGCCTCCTCTACGGAGAAATGAACGGCTGGTTTCCAGACTAGATCTCATTAGTGATATAGTCTTATAGTGTTAGCCAGGCTAGAGGATAGCAGGTGGAAAAAAAAAAAATCCAGGCACCCAGGGTGATGCAATGGTAATAGTGTCAAATGAGTCAGCCAGCCTCTCTGGTGAACGCCTGACGAGCATAAAGAACAGATAGTGAGAGATGGAGATTAAAAAAGAGTGAGTGTGTTACCTTCTCTTCAGTCTCCAGCTCTTTGCTAAGCAGCTTCTTCTCTGAGCCGTGCAGCTGCTTCTGCAGACTTTCCACCTTCTCCTGCAGAGCCTGCAGGAAAAAGAAGAGACAGTCAGAGTCCAGATCTTTGTGTTGTAATGTGAAGCAAAGTGATATACGTTAATCCAGCAGTTCCCAAACTTATTTAGCAGTGCACCCTCTTCTATGTCCCTATCGGGTTGATGCAATTAGCTTTTTTTATAGCCATATTAAAGGCAGCATGTTTAATCATGCTCAAATGACCAAAACACATATAATAAAATAATCACGATCAAAACAATGAGCTCTCGCATTTGAATTGATCTGAAACACAGTTTCAATATAATGCAACAAAGTTATGGACAAGCTTCCACTTTTAAGAGCAAAGAGGCAGAAAACAGATAAGTTGGGGAAATGTTATAATATTTTGAGCCGCGTTGAACAAAAATTGCAGATAGTTTAAATGAGTGTGGAGCTAAAACAACCCGTCATCATAACACAGGTTGGAAAAATGGAAGAAGATAACTTCTTCTACACTTCATTTTAAGATGAAATGCATTTTGAAATTGACCAAAAATACATGTAAAAATTACTGAAAAAGACACAAAACAACCAAAAATAGATGCAAAAATGACACAAAAGTATCAAAATAGACACAAATTAACCAAAAATACATGTAAAAATTACCAAACAACCAAAATAGATGCAAAAATGAACAAAAAATGACATAAAATTGAATAGCCTGCATTTATTAATTAATTAATATTACAGTTTTTGATTTAACATTTTACAAAGGAAATGTTTATTTTCAGTCTTTATTGTGTGTGTGGGCAAAAAAATGTAATTGTGTAATTATCAGACCGCCATTACATTTTTCATCTCGTGCACCCCCTAGAGACAGTTTATGGGCCCCCAGGGGTCCACGCACCACACTTTGGGAACCCCTGCATTAATCTAATGTTACATTTGAGCTGCAAAGAGACAAATGTGAACGAGAGGCTGAGAAAACAAGAGTGATGAAGAGCGTCAGAGGCGATGAGAGACTAGAGAAAGGTAGACAGGACAGAGAGAAGAGATGCAGCCTGTGATTAGTCTTTGGTGTTAAAAGGCTAATAATAAAGTCATGACAGTAATTACTGCCAAGCTGGCCTCATTAAGCCCAAACTCATTTCTAGACAAGGGCAGACAGAAAGAGAGACTCGCTCACTGAGGGAATTAGAAAACTTCTTCAGCTTCTGTAAAGTTCTATTCCTTTAAGGATCACTATTTATTTGGCGTTAATAAGAAAAAGTACTCTAAATACCTGAGTTGATCACATTTCCCCATAGGGTGCCAATAAAGAATTTGGTAACACTTTATATTAGGGAACACATATTCAACATTAATTAGTTGCTTATTATCATGAAAATAAGTAACATATTGGCTCTTAATTAGTCAGTATTATGTAGTTATTAACGCCTTATTCTGCATGACCTTATTATACAACCAGTAAGACATTAACTAAGAGTTTTTCCCTCAGTAACCTCAGAATTATTGATTATTAGTAGTAAGTAAGGAAGTTGTTGTATATGAGTTACGATTTTAACCCTTTGATGCACAACATGGTCTAAAGTGACCCGATATGTATGAGTTTTTATGTTCTATAGCTTTGCAATAAATTACTTTCATCATTCAGTATTCCAGGTTTTCCTCAATTAGTTTGTTTTTGATCATCATACATTCTAATTTTATGTTTTCCTTTATTCATTTTTTAATAAAATCATTTTTTGTGTCACTACTCTAATACACAATGCACAACATGGGTGAAAAATGACCCATATCCATTTTTTAGCTAAGTAGCTTGCTAAGCTAACTACTTGGGTCACTTGCACCAATGTTAGTTTACCAACAACTTCCTTACTTACTACTAATAATCAATAATTCTGAGGCTATTGAGGGAAAACTCTTAGTTAATGTCTTACTGGTTGTATAATAAGGCCATGCAGAATAAGGCATTAATAACTACTTAATAATGACTAATTAAGAGCCAATATGTCACTTATTTGCATGTTAATAAGCAACTAATTAATGTTGAAGATGTGTTCCCTCATATAAAGTGTTACCAAGAATCTAAAAAATTTTGCTTTCTAAGATTTGGGCAAAAAAAGAAAATGCACTGTGTGTGTGTATGTGTGTGTGTAGGACTTTTTTCCCTCTCTGCCTGTAAGTGATAGCAGTGGAAAGAAAGGCGCAGTTCCTGCATGCGACGCAGAACCAGATGTTCCCAGTGCACATGTGGACACTTCGTCTTTGATTAGTCTGCATGAAAAGCAGAGAGCGCACACACACACACACACACACACACACCAACAAGTGTATGTGGCTACTGGCTAGCATCAGTATTATCCGTGGTGTCTCTCTAGTGGAGCTGAGTGAGCGGGCCAGGTGTTGCCTTGTCAATTCTCAGAGCTGAAGGGAAACACAGTCCAGGTGATAGCCATGACCGGCCTGATCTACAACCCACCACACTGACATAAATCACACTCAGACTGTGAGGCTTCAGGGTCTGGATGAACTTCTGGGTAGCGACTCTCTGAGAACTACTGAGTAGAGAGGAAGTTAAAGCTTTGCTGTCAGATTGTTTAACGCAGTCGATCTCACAATTTCTCACACATTTGAACATTAAAGCATGTAAACATGAAATCTGAGTATAAACCTAAAATGAAAAATAAGTATGAACCTGAAAATGAGCATAATATGTTGCCTTTAAAACAGGAGTCTCAGACTTAAATTACCTGGGGGCTGCTGGAGGCAGAATCAAAATGACGCCCCCCCACAAAACAAGACACAAAATGACTAAAAGACACACAATGGCCAAAAAAAAGACACAAAATAACTAAAAAAAGATACAACAAAAGACATAAAATGACAAAAAAGACACAAAATGACCAAAAAATACACAGAATTACCAAAAAGACACAAAATGACAGGAAAAAAAAAAAATACCTTAAAAAATAAACAAAATTACCAAAAAAAAGACAGAATTACCAAAAATGACACAAAAGAATTAAAAAAAAGACACAAAATGACCCAAAACAGACAAAAAATGACACAAAAAGACACAAAAAGAAAAAAAGGAGACAAAATTACAAAAAAAAGAGACAAAAATATTTTAAAAAGACACAAAATTACTAAAAAAGACACACAATTGTTTAAAAAAGACACAAAATGACCAAAAAAAGACACAAAATGACCAAAAATATAATTAACGGGACCTTCCACACACAACACACAAAAGTGCCATTCATATAAAACTCACATTAAACTTTCATATCAAGGTGGGGGCCACAGAATATCGTCACGAGGGCCACAATTGGCCTGCGGGCCGCGAGTTTGAGACCCCTGCTTTAAAATGACCAAATACCAAGGTTATTATAGTTAACGAAAACTAGAATTGAAGAAAGATTTTCATTTCCATAATGTGGCTGGTTCCTCTGCAGTGGTTCATTTAGCAGAGTGATTCCTAGATCAACAAGCATTAAGAGGCTATTATGATTCTGGAGCATGTTGAGGTCAGTTCTGTAGCTGTGCAGCATGAAAGGCAGCCGGTTTTCCAGCACGTTGATCCTATTAATCAGGCTATTTCTGAGCCAGTCACGAACCCATCACAGCCCACATCTCCATCCACAGCAACCCCTTGCCTTCAGTTTCATCATTTCTTTTTGTTTATTGGTGAATCAAAAGGCTCGACGACACTCGAAAAAAAGCATTTGTAGTGGAGTTGACACCATTTATATACGTTTCTCCAGTGGCCGAGACACGTGAATGTGAGGTTTCTGCCTTTTTTTTGTTTTTTTTTTCCACGTCAAACGAAGGTCGAATGATACTGAGTGTGATCTCACATTGGGCAATATGAATGATTGAGAAGTGTATTTATTGCTGCGTGTCAGTAGAATATCTAGTAGGTAGACACAGACTCATCCTTCCTCCAACACTTGTGACGCTTAGACACTTAGATCTTTCCTTTAAAACAGGAGTCTCAAAGTCAAATTACCTGGGGGCCGCTGGAGGCAGTATCAAAATGACCAAAAAAAGACACAAAATTACTAAAAAAAAGATACAAAATTACAGAAAAACGAAATTACTTAAAAATGACCCAAAACCCCCCCCACAAAATTACTAAAACAAAATCACAAAAAACCCACAAAATGACTGAAAAGACACTAAATTACTTAAAAAAGACACAAAATTACCCAAAAATACACAAAATTACGAAAAAAAAGACACAAAATTAGAAAACGACACAAACTTACCAAAAAAAGACACAAAATGACTTTAAAAAAAGACACAAAATGACAGAAAAAACTAAATTACTTAAAAACGACCAAAAAAAGAGACACAAAATGACACAAAAATACACCAAATTACTAAAAAAGACGCAAAATTAGAAAAATACACCAACTTACTTTTAAAAAAGATACAAAATAACTAAAAAAAAAGACACAAAATGACCCAAAATACACCAACTTACTTTTAAAAAAGATAAAAAATTACAAAAAAAAAAGACACAAAATGACCCAAAATACACAAACTTACCAAAAAAAAGACACAAAATGACTTTTAAAATAAGAAACAAATAATTACAAAAAAAAAGATAAAAAAATTACTCTTAAAAAAGACACACATTTACAAAAAAAGACACAAAATTCCATAACATTTCCACTTCTTGTGGTAACAACAACACGTCAGATAATAAACGGTCCGGTAACAGCTGCCTTTCTTTTTGTTAACGTCGTCATAGAAACAAGTGAAACAAAGCTCCAGCTGGAGCAATAAACATTCATATCAAGGTGGGGGCCACAAAATATCGTCACGAGGGCCGCAATTGGCCCGAGGGCCGCGGGTTTGAGACCCCTGATCTAGTAGGTAGATTCAGACCCGTCCTTCCTCCAACACTTGTGACTCTAACCTCACTTAGATGTTTCCTTTAAAGGCAGCACAGCCCCCCCCCCCCTGCTTCCCCTCAGTGTGACACAGCGTCTCTGGACGGCCTTCTGGGAAGTGAAGCTGACTTAATGGTCTCACTGGTGACGCGCTGCTCTCTTTCATGTGGTTTCTTCTATCTGATGTGCTCAAAACAACTGTGAGGGTAGAAGTTCAACACTTGTCACTTCATTAATAGAATCGTATGGGATGATTCTGCTGATGAATAGAAGCGCTCTGTGAGTCAGAAAGGCCCGTCGGAAATATTTAGACTTCATTGCTGTCAGACATAATGGTCTTATTATACTGTAGTGAGGCTCACAGCAGCAGATAGCACACTCACTCTGCTAGCCACTAATGTTAATTCAAGAAACAGAAAGTGAAACGAATTGAATAAATGGGGAAGTTTGATGCCTCCAAACACCTGCATGACCTCCTGATGCAGTCTGAATAAGAGTGTTTGACTTAGACTTTAATCCAGTGGATAGTAATGATTTTGTTCAGACTTTTGATTTTAAGGTCACGATTTGTTTCAATTTTCAGTTTATTTATTTATTTTTCAGCACTGAAGGCTGTGCAATTATAACACTATGGACTGACATTTTTTAATTCTTCTCTAAAGTGTATTTAATGCCATCCTTTTTGGGGAATGTGCCAAACTAAGAACATTTGATCAAATTAAAATAGTCTCAGATTTTGATCAGTTTCATAAATCTATCTATAAAAGCAAGAAGTGTTTGTGTGTGTGGATGTCTGTCTAGGTCATATGGTAAATGGTGAATGGACCTGCACTTAAATAGCGCTTTTCTAGTGGCTTTGCGACCACTCAGAGCGCTTTACACCACACACTATGCGCTTTTTCACCCATTCACACACACATTCATACTGGTGGCAGAGGCTGCCCTAAACGGTGCCACCTGCCACCATTGGGAATTCATTCACACACTGATGAAAGCAGCATCGGGAGCAATTTTGGGTTCAGTATCTTGCTCAAGGATACTTCGACATGTAGGCTGCCACGGTCGGGGATCGTACCACCAACACTCCGATCGGTGGGTAACCCGCTCTACCAACTGAGCCACAGCCGCCCTTCATATCTTCATATCATGACAATTAGTCATGGCACGAAGGTGTGCATCCTCGATTTTGAAGATTTTTTAATTCATTTTTCTAAATATCATTATTTATGTAGGACGAGTTGCGGCATTGCACTGTTTCTGATCGGACGCCTTTTAGGGGAGCCCCGCCCCTTTTAGGGGAGCTCCGCCCCTTTTAGTGGAGCTCCGCCCCATTGTGTGATAGGCCTACACCTGGTCAGTAACAATTCACTCTGGCTTTACACCCTGACTCATCTCATCTGAAGTCTATTTAGCCTACCTATCTTTAGGAGTTTTAAAGTGGCTACAAGGTTCCATTTAACAATAATATTCTAATAGTTTCCAGCGAATATCAATGTTCAATTGGTATGTGCTGGATGGTGTGGTACCTATGAAAATTACATTTTTTATGGAGTTGCAGACGAATACATACTTCCTATGGGCACTGCACTAGTCTGATAAACACGAATGTTGTAAAAAGGACCAAAAAATGACACAAAACGACCATAAAAAAATTAAAAATGACAAAAAAAGTGACACACAATGGCAAAAAATGACACAAAATGACCAAAAAAAGACACAAAGTGTCAAAAAATGACACAAAATTATCAAAACAGTTTTCCTCACATATTGTACATATTGAAGTATTGTGATTTTCCAGCCTGTCCTGTCCTCTCCTCTCTGCTCTGTGTAAACAGCCTATCAATGTTCAATGTTCAATGTGCTGGATGGTGTGGTACCTTATGAAAAGAAAAGTATATTATTCGCGGTTAGCATGCTAAGCAGAGATTTAGCTTTATTCACTTCTTCCTACAGGCTCTGCACTAGTTCCTATAGAATTGAAAATGAGCCCCAGTAAAGAAGAGAGAGGACTTGGACGTACAATTCCACAAAAACCTCTGCAGGTGCTGCAGCTTTGGTCCACTGCCTCTTTATCATTAACCCAGTTTGTACTGTATACACACACACATGTTCCACACACACACGTAAACAATCAATTTAAACACAAGATGTGGTTTGTCTCTATAGTATTTAGTGTGTGAAAGAGCGTGAATGACCATGTGTAGAGGACCCTGTAAAGTGTCTCCAGATGCTGGGGGTGATATGGTCTTTATCAGCAACACAGACTGGGATCATTGTGAACGGGCCAGGAAGAGAGAGGGGGAAATCAGATTTCCTTAGGGAGGGATGGAGGGGGGGTGGAGGAGAATGAAAGAGAAAGGTGCACGAAGGAGAAAAAAGTAAACAAAATGCAAAAGCTAAAAGCCTGAGAAGATAAGACAGGAGGAGGATATCAGGGAGAAAAGCTCAGAAGGGTGAGGATGAGGAACAGCGAGATACTGAGGAAGATTATTAGGGCCTCGGGATCGGTGTGCTATTACTTTTCTCTACGGAATATGAATTTAAAAAAAAAAAAAGAGCGAAAAAGAACAATAATTGGAGATTTTTAAACGTCTAATTCTCCGGCATAATTTCACCTAGAGACTCCATTTAAACTTTAAACAGTAAAAAGTGTATTACATTATTGGGAAATGCACTTTATTACATTATTGGGAAGTTATTACATTATCAGGTTTTATTACATTTTCAATGGAATCAAGTTATTTTTTTATGGAGTTGCAGACGTTGTAGTGTGGCATGTAATATATGAATACATACTTCCTACGGGCGCTGCACTAATTAATTGAATTACCAGAAAACATGCAACATTGTGTTACATATTGTTATGTTATCAGTATTTATTACCTATATTTGGAGAGAAGATTCTGGCCATATTGCCCAGCCCCAAGTTAGATTTAAGACTTTTAGGACTTTTAACATCCCACTTAGACTAATCTTGCAATAACCAAACTTGAAGACAAAAAAACACACAAACTTACATCAATTACGGAGTCTTAGGAACACTTTTGCTCAACTTTAACATAAAAAAATTACGTTTTTAGTTGTTTTTTCCCCACAAAAACCTCTATTATAACCTTTATTACATTATCGGGGTTATTACATTATCGGGAAGTTATTACATTATCAGGTTTTATTACATTTTCAATGGACTCAAGTTAGTGCTTTATGGAGTTGCAGACGTTGTAGTGAGGCATGTAATGTACGAATACATACTTCCTACAGATAGATAGATAGATAGATAGATGCTGCACTAATTAATTGAATTACCAGAAAACCTGCAACATTGTGTTACATATTGTTATGTTATCAGTATTTTAGGATTCTGGCCATATTGCCCAGCCCCAAGTTAGATTTAAGACTTTTAGGACTTTTAACATGCCACTTAGACTAATCTTGCAATAACCAAACTTGAAGACAAAAAAATTCTTAGGAACACTTTTGCTCAACTTTAACATAAAAAAATTACGTTTTTAGTTGTTTTTTTTCCACAAAAACCTCTATTATAACCTTTATTACATTATCGGTGTTATTACATTATCGGGAATTTATTGCATTATCAGGTTCTGCAGGCCTCTCTCCCCTCTCCATCAGCAGCGTGCCTCTCTCTGCCTTTCATTCCAAACTCTGGCTCAAAGGATTAGCGAGGCACATGCGCACGCAAGCACCAACAAACACAGCGCTCAGAGCGATCCGTGCAGGTGTAGGCATGCATTAATATTAACAGCAAAAGTTCTAAAAATGCGAGTGCACCACTCAGTCAAATGAGTGTGCAATTCCAGTGTCGAATGCACACAAACAGACACACACAGGCTGCAAAAAAAACGCACAAACGCTGCCTGAGTCATCTTTCCTGGGTGGTCCTCCTGCGCAGATAAGGCAAGCATGTTTCCCTAGGGTGAAGTAAAAGCAACAGAGGGCAGGGGAAAAAAAGCAAAAGAAGAAAGAAGGGAGGGAATATAGTGGGAGGAGGAAAAAAAAAGGCCAGGGGCCTCTTTAAACTTGGTGTTTTGTTAGGAGCCGAGCTGCTCTTCATGTGCGGCGGGGCCTTCTATTTGCAGCGTGCTGTCAGAAGTTTCTCCCAAAGTCTGGATTAAAGAGATCCTCTAATGACACTGAGGCTGGACGACTTCAGACAGCAGAGAAAACCTCACACTGCACCGCCTGCAGCCAAGGACACACACACACACACATATATACACACTCACACAGACAAGCAAAAGGGTAAGAACAGATACATACACAAGGGGCATGAAGCACACACACATACATAAGCAAAGACACAGTATGTGGACTGCGCCCACACATGCACAGCAGCTTTAGAAGAACAAGGCGGTGTGTGTGTGTACGTCTACTGATCTGATAGTAAATAATAAAGGAGGTGCTAACCTCAAGGAGAGGTGGATGGCCAGAGAGATGAGCACAGACGCTCTTTTATCTGCACTTTTATCAAAGGATTGTGGGAAAGGTAAAGAAGTGAGTGTAAGAGAGAAGCTGTAGGAGGAGGAGGAGGAGGAGGAGGAGGAGGAGAGAGGTCTCCCTCCTGAGGTGTTAGAGAAGTAAAACTTTTGCTTTTGCTTTGCTATCTGTCTGTGTGTGTGTGTGTGTGTGTGTGTGTGTGTGTGGGAATAAAAAGATGTGTTTTAGCGAGTGGACCAGGACAGCCCCTCTGAAACACATCACTGATATTGGTATGAATTGACTTCTCTCACTGCTGCGGTGCTTTACAGCACTTTACCCACAGTTGGTTTTCAAACTGAAGCTGCACTGGAAAAGATTGTCTTGTAATTGTCAGCTAGAACAGGATGTTACTGTGATAAAACCACATACTGAATTACAGTAAAATCCTGCATTTCATTGATTTTTTACAGTAGATTTAAACACAATATAGTGCTGAAGCTAGTTGCAATATTGTTGCAGTACACAATGCAGTCATGTGTTGTAAATAGTAATTGTATATTACTGTCTGAAAGTCAATTACTATGAATTAAGCGCTGTCTAAGTATCTCAAAATAATGACTTAGTATCTCAAAATTAATGACCTAATATCTAAAAAATAATGGCTTAATATGTAAAAATGACTTAATATCTCAAAATAATGACTAAGTATATCAAAAATAAGGACTTAGTATCTCAAAATGACTTAATATCTCAAAATAATAACTTAATATCTCAAAATAATAACTTAAAATATCAAAGTAGTGACTGAGTATCTCAAAATAATGACTTATTATCTCAAAATAATGGCTTAATATGTCAAAAAACAACTAAGTGTGTCAAAAATATGACTTAATATATCAGAATAATGACTTAAAATTTCAAAGTAATGACTTGGTATATCAAAGAAATGACTTAGTATCTCAAAATAATGACTAAGTATGTCAAAAATAAGGACTTAGTATCTCAAAATGACTTAATATCTCAAAAATAATGATCGGTATACAATGCAGTCATTTTTTGTAAATAGAGCACTATGAATTATCCCTTTAACGGGCGAAGAACTATATTTGGTAACTTCAGTGGATATCAAAATGTATTTTTCTTCCAGCTAATCAGCAAAGATCAGGCTACGTCACAGACAGTGACACCATGATATCTGACCAATCAATATGATAATAATATAATAATATTAACTTTATTGACCTCCAATGTAAAAATGAAACATTTAGAAAAAAATCTGCAAGAAACACTCGTATAAACAGTTATTCCTCAGTGACTTGTACCAGGAGAACTTGACTATGAAGGCATATTAGGGTCAAGTATGAGTTAAAATAATAGTAATATTTCGAGAAAAAAAGTTGCAAATTTACGAGATTAAAGTGGCAAATCTACAAGAAAAAAAGTTGCAGATTTAAGAGATTTAAAGTGGCAAATCTGCGCGAAAAAAGTAGCACATTTCCGAGAAAAAAAGCAACTTTTTTCTCGCAGATTCACCACTTTAAATCTCATAAATCTGCACATTTTTTCTAGTAGATTTGCCACTTTAACCTTGTAAACTTTTCCCTCAAAATATTATCCCCCTCCCCCAGGTCTGTATTTCTTTCTTTTTTTTTTTTTTTTACACATTCTGGCAGTATGTAATATCCTCCAATATTCTCTAGGGTTGAAATTTGTAATTTGCAAGTATTTCAATGCCCAGAAAGCATTGTTTTCTACAGTATAATACCTTTTTTAATGGAAAACAGTATGTTACTGTCACAATTTGGCTGTTTTCTAACAGAAATGTGTAAGATACGGTGATGGCGGTGCAGCAGCGAACTCTCCTGAACAGCAAACAGAACAGTTAGCTCGTCTATTGCAATATGCACACATGTCGGCACAGTTACCGAGGTGCCTTTCCTAGTACTGATGAAAATAGTAAGACAATTGCCGCGGTAATGAAGACATGTTGCAACCGAGCTATGCCCACAGGGGGAAAACACTGTTCTCTATCTTTCCGTCTCGTTCAGTCTCTTTCAGCGGCTGTGAACTACAGTAGAAAGAGAATAGGAAACAACTCTGAAATATGCACCATAAGCCCTGTGTGTGTGTGTGTATTTGGGCTCACATACATATATTCTGTTTATCAAATAGTATATATATCATTTAATGGATGTAAAGTTTAGCAAAACCTGTAAATACAATTGCAGCCTAAAAACTCCTCAAAGTTTTAAGAATGTAACAGATCCCAGTTTTATTTTAGGGTTGAATGTATCACACTGGAAAATCAGTCACACAGGTAACAAATATCAGCAGGCAACAATATGTCTCTATATATGTACGGCTAGCTGAGGGAATTTACACTCACTGTGTTGAGTCATTGCTTAAACCCATCAGAAGTATTATGCTTATTTATGATTTAAATCAGTGGTTCCCAACCTTTTTCTTGAGGGACCCACATTTCTACCATTGTAAACTTTGGCGACCCCCCCATTGTCCATTGCTTCTATGTAGCTGAACTCAATGTGACTTTCATGGTACCCTCTCTTTTTCTTTTTGAGATATTCAGCATTTTCGTCTCCCTGACGCTTCGCCATTTTTCCATTAGCTCTGTGTTTCTGATGTTAGGTGAGGTTACTGCTAGGTGTGGTTACCGCTAGGTGAGGATTCCACTAGCTGAGGTTACCGCTAGCTGAGGTTACCGCTAGGTGAGGTTACTGCTAGGTGAGGTTACCACTAGCTGAGGTTACTACTAGCTGAGGTTACCGCTAGCTGAGGTTACTGCTAGGTGAGGTTACCACTAGGTGAGGTTACCACTAGGTGAGGTTACCACTAGCTGAGGTTACTGCTAGGTGAGGTTACCACTAGGTGAGGTTACCGCTAGGTGAGGTTACCACTAGGTGAGGTTACCGCTAGGTGAGGTTACCACTAGGTGAGGTTACCGCTAGGTGAGGTTACCGCTAGGTGAGGTTACCACTAGATGAGGTTACCGCTAGATGAGGTTACTGCTAGGTGAGGTTACCAATACGTGAGGTTACCGCTAGGTGAGGATACCACTAGGTGAGGTTACCAATACGTGAGGTTACTGCTAGGTGAGGTTACCAATACGTGAGGTTACCACTAGGTGAGGTTACCGCTAGGTGAGATTACCACTAGGTGAGGTTAACGTTAGGTGAGGTTACCTGTGTATACTGCAGGAGGGATGTTACACGTTTAAACTTTTCTATAGTGATTTTTCAATTTAAATGAATGAATAAACGTTTAATGTAGCCCTTATTTAGTTTTTTTGTCCCACTAATGAATTAAATGCTGACTCATCTATATTTAACACATTAGATTAATTACATCCCTTAAAATCAAGAGGGCTTCGCGACCCCCCGTGGATCTTTGGCGCCCCCCTGGGGGGGTCGGGCCCCCCCTGTTGGGAATCACTGCTATAGAGGAGTTTATAAGTGAGGTGCCACTGCAGTAATGGCAGCCTGCCTACAGCCCACATTCATCTATACTTGGGAATCTTCAAATGGGAAAGCACAAGACATTAGGCGGTCACGGTTTCTTTGTACTTCGCATTAGGCATGTGGTTTAATGAGTAATTTCCGTTTGTTGTCCGAGAAGCGAGTATGTTCTCTATGAGCTGTTCCACTTCCCACGTTCCAGAGTTGCATCCTGGAATGTTATCTCTCTCTACTTCCACCTCCTCTGATATGTGGATCAAACACTGCCGGGAATCTGCCCACAGCCGGAAAAGTCATCAATCAGCCAACACCAAGCACACATGTAGTCTTGTACACACACACTAACATATACATGGACATGAAGGCAGATGGGTGCTCACAAAGATAAATAGAGTCAGAGAGAGAGAGAGAGAGAGAGAGAGAGAGAGGAACCTGGCCTTCACATAATAGATATAAGGATCCAAGATGAGACACTGATGCTAATATAAAGGACAAAACAGGCCTGAACTACAAGTGTTAGTGCAGCCTGACTGACAACAGTTTCCTCATTCCTTTTTGGATTAGAAGAACAATGGCCACATAAGCCCTTTCTGGACTGAACCCAAGCTTCTACAAAATAGCTATAAATTTGGTAATAACTGAGCAAGTACACTGGCTATGTGGGTTATACCTAACAAGGCTAAAAATGATCAACTTCTTTCAGCAACAAAAGTTGCTAAACAATCAACAAGTCCTCCAAACCAAACCAGCAGTTATGAGACCAAAACTGCTAAACGTCCTTTTTCTATAGAACTATCTATATAACTTTATATTTAACTTTATTGACACGTTGCCATGGATACGCATTGCTCTGCTTCTCTCCTGATGACGGCTCGCCTTGTTAGTGACCTGTCAATCAAAGGTAGCCCCGCCCCAAATCATATGATTCTTTATCTTCTATTTTCTTCTAAATGGGGCCATTATTTACACTATTAACATCAGATTGTCTTGAAGAAGATTTTTTACTAGTGATTGAGACCATAGTGTCCTGAAAAACATTTCTGAGGTCATAAATCAAGTGACAAGTTTTCTTATTTTGTATTGAAATGAATGGACAGAAATGCTTCTGCAGCAGCCGTCAGCGCCCCCTGCTGGAATCTTCGGTAGAAGGCACTTCCTTGTTTGCCTCCCTCCTCAGACCTGGAGGTTGCCGCCTGGTTCCTACCCTCTAATGTGCATAATTTCACCTCGAGACTCCATTTAAACTTTAAACAGTAGACACAAGTCTTGTGTATCGGTGTATTAATCCATCAGGCCGTGAGGCTTTGTCCTGGAGAGCGGGCGGCCCGGGTTCGAATCCGACTCGGAGCCCTTTCCCACATGTCTTCCCCTCTGTCTTCCACTTTCACCCTCTATCCACTGTCAATAAAGCCTTAAAAATGGCCAAAAATATCTTAAAAAAGTAATTTGATTTCATGTTAACACTGGAAACACACTATAAGTAAAAATTGCATAAGTAGTATTCATGCCCACACACATAGAGAGAAGAAAGTGATGGAATAACAGATGGCTTTAACTTCAGTAAACAAATGCGCGGTTCAAGGTTGACATGAAGAACATGGACACGTGTTGAAGGACGTGGACACACACGCCAACAGAGAAGACAATCGCAGACACACAACGATTGAAGCAGCTCTTTGGGTTCCCAGCACACCTGTTCTTGATCCACTGCTGCCATTCCTTCCCACAGGCAAAGTCATCCTTTCAACCCCCTCAGAAACTAATGCATATATAACTACACAACTACAGACAAACTGCAGCTGCTACAACTAGCCCCCTTCAATGTGTCTGTGTGTGTGTGTGTGTGTGTTCTTGTACGTCCTACATAGTGAGGACCAGAACACGTTTTTAACCAACAGAGTGAGGACATTTTTGCAAAATGAGGACATTTCAGCCGGTCCTCACTTCTTTAAAGGCTTTTTTGAGATTTCAGACTTTGTTTAAGGGTTAAAGGTTACAATCAGGTTTATGTAAAGGTAACCATGTGTTAGGGTTAGGGAACAAGGTTATTATAGTTTAAGAAAACGAAATAACGAAAACTAGAATTGAATAGAATAATTAACTGAAACTGTATTGTGTGGTTACAAAACTAACTAAAATTATAGAGAAAATGTCCTTCGTTTTCGTCTTTCTCAACTTTTTTCATACATAATGAAGATGGATAAGGAAAAGGAAATAAAGGCAAAATTTACTGTGACCTCTTTTAATCTCCCACCCAACAAATACCCCATTACAAAAACCTAAAACTAACACGAAAACTAATAAAAGCTTAAGTAAAACTAGCAAACTCACCCTAAACAACTCATTAAAACTAACTGAATTTGAAAAGAAAAATTCACAACCCAATTAAAACTAAAACTAATAAAAATCCCAAACTATTATAACGTTGCTAGGGAATTCACTGTTCCAATGAGGGTCCTCACAAAGATAGAAGTAAAAGAATGTGTGTGTGTGTTCTTGTACGTCCTACATAGTGAGGACCGGGACACGTTTTTAACCAACAGAGTGAGGACATTTTTGCAAAGTGAGGACATTTTGGCTGGTCCTCACTGCTTTGAAGGCTTTTTTGAGACTTCAGACTTTGTTTAAGGGTTAAAGGTTACAATAAGGTTTATGTAAAGGTAACCAGGTGTTAGGGTTATGGTTGGGCATTTAGTTGGGCAACAAATACCCCATTACAAGAAAACTAAAACTAATAAAAACTAAACTAAAACTAGCAAACTCACTCTAAAAACTAATTAAAACTAACTGGATTTGAAAATAAAAATTCACAACCCAATTAAAACTAAAACTAATAAAAATCAAAAAAAATAAACTAAACTATTATAACGTTGCTAGGGAATTCACTGTTCCAATGAGGGTCCTCACAAAGATAGAAGTACAAGAATGTGTATGTGTTTGTGTGTGTTCACAGGAGCCTTGTCCCTTGTTACTAGTATACATGCATAAAAGCAAAAGCACCTTGATCACGTGGACTCCATCTAAACCCGACAAAGAAATGCACAGCCCACACTGTCAAGTCAAGTGTACAGAGAACTGTGCAGCTCATATATATTCACTGTCAGCCTCAAACAGAGTGAGACAATGGTCACTGTTGCATTATGTAATGTGTCTGCTGTCACTTCACCCACAGGACACTACAACAGGACCTTCCCTTTGACTCGCACTACAAGTTACTGCTGGATCAAAGTGTCTGCATTCCTATGTGTGTGTGTGTGTGTGTGTGTGTGTGTGTGTGTGTGTGTGAAAACACTGTGCATATGTGGGTGTGTGTTATGTGAGAATGCAACACTATTGAAAGATGTAGAGACCAGGGCACTAACTCAAAGCTATGTTTGAGGGACAGAAAGATACAGATAAAGACTATAGGTGCATGTATAAGAATGAGACATGAACACTAGGTTATGGGTGTGTGTGTGTGTGTGTGTGTGTGTGTGTGTGTGCGGGCATGGCAGCATTCTGCAGGCAGAAAGACAGGAAGCACTGCTGTGGGGAGCGGGAACAGCGGTGCTGATCAAAGCCCAGGCGGGTGACACTATGGGCGGAGTGCCATTGTTTATTCACCAGCCACCTCTCCCTTTTGGCAGGGCGAGGTGAGCATGTGTGCTTGTGTGTGTGTGTGTGTGTGTGTGTGTGTGTGTGTGTGTGTGTGGAGGCAGACAGAGAGTTTGAGACAGAAAGAGTTCGAAGATACAGAGTTGGAAAGAGAGAGAGGAGAGACAAGGCCTGTGTGTGTGTGTGTGTGTGTGTGTGTGTGTGTCTTTGTACCTTTCTCTTGGCAGGCTAATGTGGGCTTGAGTTCTGTCAGATTTGGCAGCTGCACATTTCACACACACTCATACACACACACTCTTGCAGAAACACGGCCTGTGCACACGGCCACACAAGCCCACATCATGTACTAAAGTAAGCCCAATAACCTCACTATTAACCCTCTTTAGTCCATCTATTTATTGAAAATACACATGTTTTATGTACAGTTATAACTTTATTAGGGCCACGGGGCAAAGCACCGAGCACTACTGTTATACTGTGGATTTTTCCTTCTTCCTCTTCGCAGTTTCGTCCCGCTACTAGACAAATCATATATCAAAACGTGCGGTTTGATCGGGATCGGTGTGCTATTACTTTTCTCTACTGAATATGAATTTTTGCGATGTATGTCGCAAAAAACTGCCCAAAATTTTGCATTGAAGTGAATGGGACGGCCGAAAAAAAATGGGTGAAAAAGAACAATAATTGGAGATTTTTAAACGTCTACTTCTCCGGCATAATTTCACCTAGAGACTCCATTTAAACTTTAAACAGTAGACACAAGTCTTGTGTATCGGTGTATTAATCCACGTTTCGATAGGTCATATAGTTTTTAATCAATCCCTGTTAAATGACCATGATCATTTTTGGAGAAATTCTGGGATTATAATGGGTGTGTATTGCACGGAATGTTCGTGTCACAGTGTGTGACATCATCGCCAGAGTGTAGAGGGAGAGAAGAAATTGTCAAAAAATAAATTTTAAAACTGAGCTCCAGGCCGCAAATTCCACTCTACAGAAATAATTTATACATAGAAACGTAGGAAAATTAGTCTTCTCCCTCACAATCCTCTGGTAAAGCTGTCAGAGTTATAGTTTGGGCGTAGGACGCACAGATGATCCACCAACACGCACCAACAGCCTCATTGGCTCCCATATTAAAAACGCAGGAAGATTTCTGAAAAAGGGAGGTGTAACAGTTTTTTTAGATCGCTCTAAAAATGCTTTCTGTTCGAGGCCAGAAATTCCAGTCTGTCCACCTCTGGCTGCTGTCACTGTTCCGGAACATTGACAGTTGGTAGAAGTTAATTATGTTGATTGCTTTGATTGCCTTTGAATTTGAAGTGATTATAGTTACAGATAAACGCGCACACACACATGCGCGTAAGCGCGCACACTCCTCCAGATACACATGCTTCAAACACAAACATACACACACACACACACATTTTGAGGTTAAAACTGTTTTTGTGTGTACAAATGGTTAAAAAAAGGTACATTTCCATAGACACCTGTGTCTTTTGTTTGTATTTTCGGCAGCTTTATACTTTAATTAAAATAAAATGAAAAATCTGACTGATAGCCAAGTTTGTGTGGAGAAAAAGGAGCCATGCATGTGATGTCAGGACAGACTGAAAGATGCTAAACAGAGACAGAAATGAATGCAGAGGAAGTTGACACATTTGAACCAAAATCTCCTGGACTTCAGAGGTTTAAACTTCACATTCACCTCAAAACCACATCCACAAATGGAGACACTTGACCAAGATACCACATGCAGGGAACCAGATGACATCAGGAAGTGAATAATCCTCTCACCCAAGCGTTGGCTGCGTCCCAATGTTCTACACTGGCTTCCTCTATATTGGTTCCCATTCCCCTTACCTGATATGAATAGACTGGACAGATGAAAGCAAATACAACGCTTTCATCTTGCTTTCACCTTCCACAGTCCTTTGACACTGGCCTGCTTCCAGAGCATTAAAACTGCCCACTCCTGCCTTGCCCACTGTTATGAGATAATTGGTAACCTAAATATAACCGACTACAACTCCATATGAGAGATCATTCACAGGAAACAAGGCAGGAAGTAAGGTTAACCCTTTATAGGGCAATGTCAACCCTGAAGTGTTATTGGAGGATATTACAAGACTTTTTGCTAAATGTTTCATTTTTATATTGCAAATGACTGATTGACACATTGCTGCCACTGCGTGGTCCAGGTTAAGTGTTGTTTTATTATCTTAGACATGTTTCCCTTTCACACTGTGTTCTCAGTTCATGGAAGTTAACTGCAACATTTTGGTTAACCACAGGAGTCGGATGTTCATTCTTGCACCTCGTTAAGGAAGCTCCATACCTAGTGTTCAATTATAACTTAGCTCCACCCTCACGCCCAAATATAGTCACTTCTGGCTAAACAACAACAACAAAAAATGACGATTAACAGACAGTCATCCACAAACCGAACAAATGCCACAGTAGCTCTGTCCACTTCCTTTATACAGTCTATGCATGTAGATGGATGGATGGATGGATAGATTCATTTTGTGTCTTTTTTTTGGTCATTTTGTGTCTTTGTTTGGTAATATTGTGTCTTTTTTAAAATAATTTTGTGTCTTTTTTTGGTAATTCTTTGTATTTTTTTGGTCATTTTGTGTCTTTTTAAAGTAATTTTTGTGTTTTTTCAGTCATTTTGTGTCTTTTTTGGTCATTTTGTGTCTTTTTTTTTAGTAATGTTGTAATTTTTGTAATTTTATGTCTTTTTTAAGTAATTTCATTTATTTTTTTCTGTAATTTTGTGTCTTTTTTTGGTCATTTTGTGTCTTTTTTTTAGTAATGTTGTCTTTTTTGTAATTTTGTGTCTTTGTTTTTCAAGTAATTTTGTGTCTTTTTTTGGTCATTTTGATACTTCCTCCAGTGGCCAGGTAATTTGACTTTGAGTCCCCTGCCATAAATAGCCCTCCACCTAAACGTCACTCTAACAGAAAACCCCAGATAATGATCATACTTAACTGTTCTAGCGTTGTTCTAAAAAAAGGTCTTTACGAGATACAAAGTTCTCTGCAGTTAACACCCACATTTAAAAAGTCACAAGTACAGTAGAGCCGCAGAGGGAGCTAAATTCAGGCTAGAAACGGCAGAACGGGGCTGGCGAGGGAAGAAAAAAAAAAGAAAAAAGAAGAAGGGACATCTGATCCGGTGCAGCATGCATTCAGAACAACTGTTTTGGGATTATCCCAATTCAAATGCGCGGCTAACTTTGATGTTATTTTCTTCCCCTCCCATTGTCTGAAGCCCCTCGCTCTCTTCATAATCCCAGCCCTTTGAAGTGAGCAGCATGGAAACAATGTCAGCAGGCGACACACTCCCTCCATGGCCCACTGACAGCTCTCCGCCACTTCTTTCTCTTCTCCCTCTCTCCCCCTTTCTTCCCTTGTCCTTCTGTTTGCTGTCTCAATCCCCACACTTCCTCCATCCTTTTGTTGCTTCTTCCCCTTCATTGTGCACCATCTCATCCATCCCCCCTTCCCTCTTCTTTCAACTTTTTTTTTTTTACCAACTTTTTATTTTATGTATTCATTTTCTGTCTCTACATTTGCTGTTTGACCAGTCGTACCTTTCACTGCCTCATTTATTCCCTCCTTCCCCTCGTGTCTGCCCTTTAATGTGAGTTTTATATGAATGGCACTTTACCGCGTCGTGTGTGGAAGGTCACTTTAATTACTTTTTTTGGTAATTTTGTGTCTTTTTTTAATAATTTTGTGTCTTTTTTAAATAACTTAGTGTGTTTTTTTGGTCATTTTGTGTCTTTTTTGTAAAGAAAAAATGTGTCTATTTTGGTAATTTTGTGTATTTTCTTTGGTCAATCTGTGTTTTTTAAAAGTAATTTAGTGTTTTTTGTGTCTTTTTTAAAATAATTTTGTATCTTTTTTGGTAATTCTGTGTATTTTTTTGGTCATTTTGTGTCTTTTTTTTGTAATTTTGTCTTTTTTTGTAATTTTGTGTCTTTTTTAAGTAATTTAGTTTTTTTCCTGTCATTTTGTTTCTTTTTAAAAAATAATTTTGTGTCTTTTTTTGGTAATTCTGTGTATTTTTTTTGTAATTTTGTGTCTTTTTTAAATAATTTTGTGTCTTTTTGGTAATTTTGTGTATTTTTTTTGTAATTTTGTGTTGTTTTTTTTTTAAATTTTGTGTCTTTAAAGTAATTTCGTGTTTTTTCAGTCATTTTGTGTCTTTTTTGTAATTTTGTGTCTTTTTTGTAATTTTGTGTCTTTTATTTTTATTTTTTTTTATTTTGTGTCTTTTTTTGGTCATTTTGATACTGCCCATCCCCCTTCCCTCTTCTTTCAAGTTTTTTTTTTTTTTTTTTACCAATTATTTATTTTATGTATTCATTTTCTGTCTCTGGATTTGCTGTTTGACCAGTCGTACCTTTCACTGCCTCATTGATTCCTTCTTCCCCTCGTGTCTGGCCTTTAATAAGCAATTCAAGCATTAATTGGAGTCTCATTAGCGGGTGGTTAATACAGGGGGGATCTTAATAATGAGGACACAGATAATGGAAACAGAAAGCCTTTGTCTGCTCCAACACAGATGCCAAGGCCTGTGTCTTGTCTTGTAACACAGCAGAGGAGACAGTGTTTGTGTTTGTGTCATGGTACAGTTACATTACAAGCAACAAGGCTACAATAAGAGCGAGTGTAGCCAGAGTCAGAGTCAACAAGTCTCCTTAAAGGTGGTGCTCAAGTCCCAATGGAGAACCAGAACATAATTGTGAATTATAGTGTATTAACCCTCTGAAATCTTGGGCTATTACGTCTGTTAAAAAATCTGTTAAAAAAACGATCGTCAAGTCATAAAGTCAAGATGAATTAGAGCAAAACATGCCAAAAGCAAGCAACATGTGTTGCACAACTAAAGCTATCAAATCTAAAAATCTAACAAGTTGCACATAAGTTCTTTGCACTTTCAACAATTTATGTATTTCACTGCTTTGTTGACTCTGTCAACCTTGGATGTCTTTTATTTTGAAGGCGATTTACGTATGTGCGTGCACGCATCGCACCTCTGCAGAAACACTTGTGAAGAAAACCAACAATTTTTGCATTTAATAAATTAATAAAGTTAACAAATAACTTTAGTTAATAGGTTAATAAATTGCAGGTTTACTGCATAACATACATGCTCTTTATTGTTTTTGTGGTTTGAATGCATGTTGTGTTTAAAATAAATGGAAAAGTGAGATAATGATTGGAGTTTTTACTTTTTTTTTTGAGTGATTTGGACCAAAGACAGTCTTTGCTGCCCATCATATACGGCTACAGACATTTCAGAGCAAAGTGTCCACTTTAGGAGGAAAGTCTGACCGAAGGAGACCAGATCTGAAGGGAGAATCACAGATCTGCCTCCTTACTATGTGAGGCAGCTGCAAACCACAAACAGACAAGGTTGTGTTTGGAAGCGTGTCCTGATTCCAGACACAACAACTCTTTATTTAGTGAGCCACACCCAATCAACTGCCACTCTGTCCCTGTCTGGTTGCTAGGGCATGAGGCAGAATAAAAGAAAGACACATTTGCATGGAGGAGGGTGAAGATCAGGGGAAAAAATGAAGTGAAATATTTTTTTCAGTGCAGTGCAGTACATAGAGGAGCAAACTGTCCAAAGGTTTATTGTCCAGGACATTTACTGTGAAACAGTCAGAGGAGCTGCTGAGGCTAACCTTTAGCTAATGTTTAATGGAGTTCTGTGGCTATGGAGGAGACTCCTTTTATCCTTTCATCAAGGTGTTTTATGTTTATAGTTACAGACATCTGACTATTATGAATCCAGGCAATAATAATATTATTACCAAGTCCGATCCTAAAAGCAATAAAAGGGGCTTATAGATAAATCAACATTAAAAAAATAATCAACGAGTAGCATCATGTTTATTGGACCTGGGGCTTCGTTGTGCACTGCTGCCTGATTTTCTGCTGCCTGATTTTCTCACCATATCTGAAAGGCTTGTCATTATTTATGTGTTTTATTAGGGCCACGGGGCAACTGCACCGAGCACTGGTCGCTACAGCAATAGCTGTCCACAGAAACACTCAGTTACCTTGTGAAAAACATGTATTGTTTTTTGCATAGAGTTAATAAATTGCAGGTTTACTGCAGAACATACATGCTCTTTATATTGTTTTAGTGGTTATAGTCAAGATGAATTAGAGCAAAACATGCCAAAAGCAAGCAACATGTGTTGCTCAACTAAAGCTATCAAATCTAAAAATCTAACAAGTTGCACATAAGTTCTTTGCACATTCTATTTCATTGCTTTGTTCACTCTGTCAACCTTGGATATCTTTTATTTTGAAGGCGATTTACCTATGTGCGTGCATGCATCGCACCTCTGCAGAAACACTGAGTTTCACCGTGTGAAAAAAAACAACTATTTTTGCATTTAATAAATTAATAAAGTTAACGAATAACTTTAGTTAATAGGTTAATAAATTGCAGGTTTACTGCATAACATACATGCTCTTTATTGTTTTTGTGGTTTGAATGTATGTTGTGTTTAAAATAAATGGAAAAGTGAGATAATGATTGGAGTTTTACATTTTTTTACTGCTATAATTGAGTTACTTCACGTTAACACAGTCTTATTATAACAATATTAGCAACATTATTAGTATTCTTACCAGCAGCAGCTTGAAACCAGATAATTTACTGCATTTTATAAAGCAATTAGAATTAATATTAAGCAGAATTAAGTTCAGAGTCTTGTGCTAGTAGGAGCTTGTTCAGGGCTTCGGACAGAGTTCGGGAGAGATGCAGGATGAGGGCTGTAGTTGTTGTTTTTTATTCTGTTGGGGTTTTCAAGAAAAATTGTTGCCCATAAAGTTGGAATAATTTTGTTTTCGGACACAATCCTCTGTTAATTGTGGTTTAATTTTCATTGTGATATGTTTGGAAGAGATTTGATAAATAAAGATTTGAGAAGATCTACACTTTATCTGTCAATAATAAATGACATTGTCACAATCATTTCATGGAAAGAGGTAAAAATTATTTTATTCCAACTTTATGAGCAACAGCTTAAACCGCTTCAATTATACATTGTAAAAAAAACAGTTGTTTTGACGGTAAAAAACCAGCAGCTGTGGTTGCCAGAACTTTACCGTAATAAATACGGTGCAACTTTTCTAATATTACGGTAAAAAGATATTAGCACTGTTGATTTCACATTTAAGATTGCCATTTTATTCCATATTTTACCGTAAAAAATAAAAAAGTTTTTCCATCAAAAGAAACTCTGTTCTGCCATATAATTGGCAAAAAATACTTTATAAATGCTGCATAAATTAAAGATTTTACCATTAAATATTACAGTATATTTTTGTTAGAGATATGATGTTTAGTACATTTAACAGTGAGAAAAAGTATTTAAAAAAAAAAAATGCAAAAATGATGCCTTGTATATATATTACAGTATATTTTTTGCTACAAACACGGTGCCAGTGTATTTTATTATCAGTATGTTATGTTTTAAAAAAAAACAAAACTGTAAAAAATGCTGTTTTGGCTGATATATACATTTACAGTGTTTTATTGTTACTACATTTATCATTTTACTGTCATGATTAACAGTTTTTCACAGTAAATTCTACAGACAAAAAGTTCTGCTTCACCTTCACCCTTTATGTAAATAAACGTAAAGTGAGAAATAAAAAGGTTATGGCTAAAAAATAAGGAGTTTAACTGTGAAAGTGGGGTGCAGCAGGCAGATTTATAAGGTTCAGACAGACACAGAGCACACAAGCCACTTAAAGACACTATGGAGTTTGCAGCCAGCCATAAAAATGACAGAGCACATGCACACAAACTGTAAGTGTGCTTTAACAAAAGAAAAGCAGCTCGTGTCTACTCCATAAAAGTCAAATCCAGACAAGGCTTTTTTGAGGATGCAGTTTACAGACGCCCCCCTGTTCTGTGAGTCTAAAGGTTTCCCTCTGCACATGAACAGACACTACAGACACCACTGACTCGGACAGGAAGTACATGACTGTGAGGAGATTAAGGAGTAAGGAAGATAAGAGAACCGATAAAATGTCCTTGAAGACCAACTAAAGCTGGTGCAGTTTGTAATCCCCTCTATTATATGAGTTGGCACTTTCTGCCTATATGTAGTCCAGCTGTCATTACAACATTATAGAAGCTCAAAGACTTTCTGTTAGAGCTGCACAATTAATCGCATTTTAATCATGACGCCATGATTAAATTAACCTGATCGTCGGCGATATTTCCATTTTAAAATGCGTCCCTCCTGCATATCTAATCAAGAACTTTCTACACCAGTAGTCCACCAACCACCAGGGGGCGGGGCCGTGTTTCTCCCCTGAAAAAAGTCTGGTTGCTGATCGGATAGAACGCTAAGCAGGATGTGACGTAGTACTCGACGCCACAACAACACGCGACATTTGTGAAAGCCGGCAAATCAGCAGTGTTTCTAACTTAGCGACTTTGTTGCTACATTTAGCGACTTTTCAGACCCCCGTAGCGACTGTTTTTCAAAAAAGTGTCTGGTGACAAATCCAGAGACTTTTTCTGGTGTTATTGGAGACTTTTGGAGACTCGTTCTTACTCTTCTCAATGTTAAGAAGAGTAAGAACGAGTCTAAGCGGCACAGTCCTCCTACAGCAGTCTCTCCCAGCTGCAGAGCCAGAGGGGATGTTAACCCCTTAGCGTCCAGTCTGCAAATTGCTAACAGGCTAACAGTTAGCTCTGTAGCAGTACAGTGTGTATGTGCTAACAGGCTAACAGTTAGCTCTGTAGCAGTACAGTGTGTATGTGCTAACAGGCTAACAGTTAGCTCTGTAGCAGTACAGTGTGTATGTGCTAACAGGCTAACAGTTAGCTCTGTAGCAGTACAGTGTGTATGTGCTAACAGGCTAACAGTTAGCTCTGTATCAGTACAGTGTGTATGTGCAAACAGGCTAACAGTTAGCTCTGTAGCAGTACAGTGTGTATGTGCTAACAGGCTAACAGTTAGCTCTGTAGCAGTACAGTGTGTATGTGCTAACAGGCTAACAGTTAGCTCTGTAGCAGTACAGTGTGTATGTGCTGCTGCTGCAGGAGGTGTTCACTTAGCGATCTCTGTTTGTTTACAACAAGCACCAGACACTCTGTGCACAGTTAGTGATGCTGGTTAATTCACCATCACTATGTTTCTGATCAGCAGAGACTCTGTGCACACTAAAAACTGTTCCTATTGTTTGTTTAAAAGTAGTGCAATAAAAATACAGATGTTTTCCCTAACATGATGAATAATCGTGATTAATAATCGTGATTACAATATTGATCAAAATAATCGTGATTATCATTTTGGACCTATTTTCTGTGCTTATTTCTTTTATTAAACTGCTGCAAATATCACAGACCAACCAATAGTATTTATTTATTTTACTATTTCTGTATTGTTTTTTACTCTTATATTGTTATTGGTATGTTTTGTAATGTTCTGTTTTAAGAGTTTTTATTTTTATTTTTTTATTTTTGCTTCATTTATCCGCCTTTTTTGTCTTGTGAAGCATTAGACAACATCTGGTTTATATCAAGCTTCAGCTGACTGCAGACTAAATTGGGCAAAACGTCTCCAGCATTTTACCCAATAGGGAAAATTTCTGACTCATTACTGCAAATCAGCATAAATTGTGATGAATCAACAGCTGAGCTGAATCAGACAAACCCTGATACATCTTGCCTGGTGATAAATCAAGTTACTGGATGTACTTCACCCATTAAATAAATACTCCTTGTTTTGTGACACCATATAGCACCATTGCATATGAAAGTTTATGTTATACTTCTTAAAAGTGTAATTTTTTCTTCTAATGTCACTGCAGGTGGTCTTTATTTCAGGTACAGTACCTCAGCTATAATATGCTGATAATAACTGTCATAATATTGCAGTTATGTTACTCTGGACCTACTAATGTTGACAGAAGCAGAGAGGCAAGGGTGAGGGAGACCCAACTGTGGCCGCCGTCGCTAACTGTGCACAAAGTCAGCAGCTGATCATAAACAAACCAGCATGGCTAATTATGCACATTGTCTCCACTGATCATAAACATTGTGATGGTGAATTAACCAGCATCACTAACTGTGCACAGAGTGTCTGGTGCTTGTTGTAAACAAACAGAGATCGCTAGGTGAACACCTCCTGCAGCAGCAGCAGCAAGACATTACATTACATTTCATTTAGCGCTTTTGTCCAAAGCGACTTACAATTGTAGTGCATTCGACCTGATGGTACAAGCCTTAGACCACCGGAATCAAGTAAGTACAAAACTTTAAGAGCCAACTGTAATCGCTACGTAAGTGCTATATGCTAGAAAGAAGAAATAGAAGAGTAGAGTTTTTATTTTTTAAAGAGCACATACACACTGTACTGCTACAGAGCTAACTGTTAGCCTATTAGCAATTTTCAGACTGGACGCTAAGGGGTTAACATCCCCTCCGGCTCTGCAGCTGGGAGAGACTGCTGCAGGAGGACTGTGCCGATTCGACTCGTTCTTACTCTTAGGACTTTTCGTCTCCTCTTAACGAGCCGCGGGGGCCGGCGGCTCGTTAAGAGGAGACGAAAAGTCGCTAATTATAGCAACAAAGTTGCTAAGTTGGCAACACTGCTTCGCTGGCTTTTACAAATGGCGTGTGTTGTTGTTGTGGCGTCGAGTACTACGTCACATCCTGCTTAGCGTTCTATCCAATCAGCAACCAGGCTTTTTATGAAAAAAGTCCTGACAAAAGCCCGCTCCGGACTGCTCGTATTGAAATTAGGGGCGTTTCGGCGAGTGAGACCCGCCTTATTCCGGGTATTGCCCGGTAGTGGAAACAGTGCCTGACACTGACCTTGTTGGCCCGATCAGCGTGGTGAGTTATCGTCCTCCTCTCCTCGTCCCATCGAACGTTTGACTCCTCCAGCTGCTTCTCCAGAGCCTTCTGCAGACGAACAGCTTCCTCCTTTGAGTCACATGCTGATGTCTGCAGCTCTGCAATCAGCTACAGGTGGAAAGAGGAGAGAGAGAGATAAAAAGAGAGAAAATAAAATCAGTATAACACTGGAAAGAGGCATGCATGAAAGCTCAGAAACAAACTATTTGACTTTGTGTTTCCTTCTTTCCTTAATGTATAAATCTGAACTCTTGTTTCTTTACTCAGCTGCTTCAGTTTGAGCCATTTCTGTGGTAGTTTGTCAGAGATATGAACACAGTTGAGATTTATTGGGATTTTTAAAACTTTTGTACTGAAGTTGTGACTCTTCCAAATCTCCTCAATCCTAAAACTAAGCCCTTCTTTTCTTTTGTTAACATTTATTTAGCAATGGTCTGCTAACATCAATGTTTACCTAAAGGTCGGTTGTGGAAAATGGTTAAATTTCAATAAAGTTAAAGTCTGATCATGTAGTAAACACATCCAGAAATACAAAGAATCCATACTGGTTTTTAATAAAGCCATTGTGAACAGAAAATTTAAGTTGCTTCCACACTTTTGGCCTGTAGTGTAACTGTTTCCAGTATTTGACTATATAATTAAAGTGAGTGTATGTATATATATATATATATATATATATATATATATATATATACTTATTATTTGGTGGGGATGGGAGGGGGAATAGGGAGACAAAGTTTGCTCTGTTCCATGTAACAATGTCTTGCTGTTTGCAAACAAAAACCAATAAAAACACTCATAAAGAAAAGAAAAGAGAGAGAAAATGAATGTGTGAGGTCTTTTTCTTGATTTGTGGAGGCTTGACAGAGAATCACCAGAGGGAGAACTGACTACTCAGTGTTTTATCCACTGGTCAGTGAGTACATATAAAGATAAGCTGACTTGTTGGCAAATGGCCCAAGCTTTTTTTCCCAATGCATCGTTAACTTATATGTTCTTTTTCTATGCTTGTGTTTGAAACAAGTGTTGCAGTAACATAATGTTCTGCAGAGAAAAAAACCTGTTGCCAAACGTGTTCACTGGACGAAAAAAATGCTGATTTGCTTCATTTCAAAGGTCTCACAAATGACTGGCATCAGATGGAAAATGTGCTCCACATTCGTCACAGATTATTTGGATGGCAGTAACAATCACCTTGAAAAACTGCTTTTTCCCAGAGTCTCATGTCTGGTGTCTTTTTTGAGACGACACAGAGAAAGCAGAGAGAGAAAAAGAGAAGAGGGTGGTAAAAAAAAAAAGTAGACAGGAAGGAAAAAACAACTTCCTTTTTGAAGAGCGGAGTGACTTTGTGTTGGTGAACTTGCGGTGCACACCAAGATGAAAAGGAACTGCCTCGGCTTTGAAATCCTCCAGTCAAAATTAACATTCTATTTAAGCCACTGTCAGGGAAAGGCAGAGAAAAGATGAGAGAGAGTAAAAAAAAAGAGAGAGGGAGGAAGGGAGAGAAAGGGGGGAAAGAGAAAAAGAGAGAGACAGAGGTTGAGGGGGGGCAGTGCTGCTGCTAGCTTTGGGCTAGACAGATAATTGTTTACCATGTTCAAACTCTGGAGGACTAGCCTGCTGGAATCTGCACATTGTGTGGGAGTTAGAGTCGACCACGGAGAGAGAGAGAGAGAGAGAGAGAGAGAGAGAGAGAGAGAGAGAGAGAGAGAGAGAGAGAGAGAGAGAGAGAGAGAGAGAGAGAGAGAGAGAGATGAGAGGGAGATTAGGCTTATTTTGTCAGCAGGAAAGCCACATGAAAGCAACAAATGACACATTATTATGGGAACATCATTTCTGGGCGTAATAATTATTTTACAATATGGATTCCCTGCATCTGCTGGTCTTTAGCCCCAGGCGGTGGCGGTACTGTAAACTAGTAAACTCAGCTGTCTGTCTTGTTATCCCTGTATATATTTATATATATATATATATATATATATATATATATATATATATATAGACCACAGCACCTTTTTCTGTCTGATAGCCAGCCAGGCCTTTTTAAGTCTGTAATTGGTCTGGTGAGACTTGTCTATTTCCCCAGCCTGCTAGCTTCTCTGTTCAGGGCTAAAGGCAGGCTTACCTCTCCCTGAACTGGAGGTAGAAAAAAAAAAAAAAAAAAAAAGGTAAGGCATGATCAGGTCCGCTGTGAATTCACCTGTATGTAAACAGAAAGGTGAATAACTAAGGCTACAAAACAAGGAGCCAATAAAAAAAAAAGAGCTGAAATGACAAGTCAGTGAATCAATAGTTAATGAGCAGAAAACCAATTTGCAAAATGTAATAACTATTTTAGACATTGTTAGCAGTGGTGGGGAAAGTATTCAGGTACCTTACTTAAGTAAAAGTACTAATACCACACTGTGAAATTCCTCCACTATAAAAGTCCTGCATTCATAACAAAGTAAAAGTACAACATTACCAGCATCAAAGTGTACTCAAATTACATATTTAAGTATATATTTTATATTAATTTTATCAATTTTTGTCTGCACTGTTTTAGTGTTGTTTATTATTACTGTCATTGTTGTTTTTATTATTGTTCTTATTTGTAATTGTTTTATTGTTGTTTATTATTACTGCCATTGCAGTTTTTATTATTATTGTTTATTTTAATTGTTTATTGTTGTACTCACATAAAAACAATCCTAACCCAAACAATTCCTCAGACTCACGTATATGAAAGCAGAATTTTGTGTACTAAAACTATTTTAATGACATGCAAATGTTTAACATTACGAATACGAATGGTTATAATCATGCAAACACATCTTTTTGATAGCGATCTTACTCCATATAAAGTTAGGTGATGATTCTCTATGGGTTCATCCTTATGTTGAAATAAATACCTAAACAGACCGTATATTTGGTTAAAACATGCCTCAGAGGTCACATGTGAACACGTTTTTGTGGAACTTAACAACCAGCATTGTGCTGAAATAAATGAGCTATATTTGCATATTGAGTGAACTTCCACCTCTCCTTCCAGAACACGCTGCTTCTCATGCACGGAGCCTCCCATGGCAGCTTCCCTCCACCTCCCATATACTCCCACGGTGAGACGGTCAGGGATACAGTAATGATCTCCCCTCAGCACCACAGCTACCACCCACAGTAGCCTCATCATTAAGTAGGGGGAGAGAGAGTGCACAGGCCTGTTGGGTTCACAGGTCACCCAGGAGGACCACTCACAGCCAGACGCTTAACACACAGGATTGGATTGAAGAGACACTAATTAGGAGTGTCTGCATATATGTGTGTGTGTGTGTTTCTGAATGAGAAAGAGAGACAAAGATGGAACATGCATACGAGAGAGAGGGAAATGTGTGTGTGTGAACGCACGTAAACCTAAATCCTAAGGTCTGCAGTCCCCTCAGGATAATGTATGGCGTGGTATGTTTTTAATTGGGTTATTAGCCATGCAGTTGAGCTGAAGAGTGGTGCCCCCCTGTCAGACAGCGAGGGGTTAACAACTGGGGTTAGCCTTTGAGGTTCAAAGGCCTCTTGTTTACATTTGACTGAGTCGCCCCAAGGGGAAGGCAACAGTTCCACCTTTACCTTTCAAAAACAAAGCTGCCCAAGCCCACGACAAACAGCAGCGCGTTAATCACGCATATTAATACACAAACCCCCCAGCGTCAGCATAACCTTCTGTCTAACAGCACACTTTTCAACAAAGGTGTTGAATTCTGCGCACAGAGACTTTTCTTTAATGTCAGACAGAGAGAGAGAGAGTGTTGTTTGTTGAACCTGTGCCAGCTTTGTGTCCCCAAAACAGAGGATTAATCACTTGTTGCTCCGTCTGCGGCGGCGTAGCGCTCCGTCAAAGCGGGCAAACATGGCTGAACTTTCGCACAGCATCCGACTTCTTTTGAAGTCGAGCATTGTGTAACCTAATAAGCTACCGTTTTCTCACAACATCTGCTTGTCAACCCCGCTTTCAACTCTGTGCCTTTGCCAGCCAACCCAAAATGGGGGGATTTAAAGAGGAGAAGAAAGAAAGAAAAACAACAAAGCCCCCCCCCCCCCCCTCCTCCTTTTGAATCTCCTCTTTGGGTAACGAGGTGCAATTATGGCCAAATGATTGTGATATTTTACCCTGCTACATAATCAAGGAGAAAACTCTTTTCTTCTGTAATGTAAACACTACTTAGGCTGTTTTGGATCTTTTAAACTGGTGAGGTAAAGCTGCATGAACTTTCTGAGAAATGTTGCTGAATGACACAAAGTGTCCTGGAAAGTTATATTCCAGGTTGGAGAGAAGAAGGACTACTTCAGGTTTAAATGGGCTCAATCTGAGGAGACACAGTGGTGGTAAACATACGGCCCTCGACTGGAGGTGTTAACAGAAGACGCCATGACATGAGGACGAGAAACAGGTATGAAGCAAGGATATTATAGTTAATGAAAACTAATGAAATAACCAAAACTAGAATTGAAAAATACATGTTTGATAACTGAAATAAATATAAAACCAAGAGTTTTTAAAAAAAACAATAACTCGGGGTGACCCCTTGGGATTCTGGGATTACATAAATGTAAATAATAACTAACTAACTAGGATTCAGGACCCTGGTTTTGTGCTATTTCCCCCAGAGGGGATCTGGTAATATTGTATACCCCAGCAACATCTTTATGATGTGTTTGTGTGTACAGATATGATACATGTTTAGTTTATTGTCAGTTACTGTCAGTTACTGTCAGTTATTGTCAGTTACTGTCAGTTACTGTCAGTTACTGTCAGTTATTGTCAGTTACTGTCAGTTATTGTCAGTTACTGTCAGTTACTGTCAGTTATTGTCAGTTATTGTCAGTTACTGTCATTAGTTATCATGTACTCAGTTTATTTTGTATTTAATACCTTTTAAGAGACAAAAATGTGCTGAGACTGTCACTGTAAACTCTTAATAATAATAATAATAATAATAATAATAATAATAATAATAATAATAATAATAATAACTACCTGTTTCTGTGTGGAGACATGTACTAAGTTTGCCATGTACCTGAGCCTTGAAGAGTTGAATAGTTCAATAAAAACTTGAATTAAAAAAATACAAAAAAACAATAACTAACTGAAACTGTATTGTGTTGTTACAAAACTAACGAAAACTAAGTAACGTTTTCGTCTTCAACTTTTTCATGCATAATCCAGAGTTTCTATTAGAAAGAGGATTCTTATAAAAGAGAAGTTGGTTGCTAATCACCAAACTTGAGACTCCTGTTAACTTGAATGATGGATCTGAATGATTATTATTATTATCCACAGTTTGTTCAGTTAGAACATGAATATGATGCTGGTGATCTGTCCGGTCTAATCTCACACTCTTTATGATCACTTGTTTATTTTAGAATAAGATATTGTATGCATCTACATGCAGCCATATTTAATTAACAACAGCAAAACTAGATCAAAACATCCATATACGAATTTCCGTGCAGTACAAACCAAGTCTCATTATCCAGTTGTATGGTCAGTACTTCCTAAACACGTACATTCTGCAAACATTGTACTATACTTTGTACTATACTATTGTACTTCCTGTTGCTGTTTAGCACATTCAGTAGAGACTGAGCAACATCACTCTCTCCTAGCTCCCTACCAGCGCCCTCTTTCCACGTTAAACGTAGGTATTTGATTCACTCTTGTGTAAACAAATTGATTATTGCAGCTTTAAGGGCAAAGATTTGTACTATAAAAACATATCCAACGTATCACGTATAAGACCTTAAAACTGGTCCTGACTTCACACCAGTGTGTTTGAGCTGTGAAGGAGAGCTTTCACCTCTAACACCTCGGGCCACAGAGATGAAAGAGGAGGAACAGTAACAAGGAAAAGCCAGACAGCAGAACTTTATATATTCTTTATGTAATACGATCTTCTGTGTTTTATGTTTAGATTTATTTACCTGAGCTCTGCACAGATCTCATGCCAGATATGGGATGCAGTGTTTCCCCTAGAATCTTTTTAGCTGCTGTGTCCGTGGCAATTAGCAGTGTTGCCAAGTCCTTAGTAAGGAAAGTAGCTATTGGCTCCAAAAAGTCACTAAAAGTTGCTAAATGACGTCATCGCCTAATTTGCATAATTTATCATGTGTAGTAATTGTAATGGACGCTGTAGGAGACAGGAATAACGTTGTAGGGAAGACAAAAAGAGAGTAAAAACACCCTAAATATGTTTAGTACTGCAAGTGAACTGTCTTCTGTCATAATTTCAACCCTCCTCCTAAATCTGGCCTCGAACAAATAAACCTTTTAATATATACCAAACATGTTTTGCTTTAACATTAAATATGGAACCAGCAACGCTTGTAAACATACAATATATAACTAAATAGTGCAGACATGCAAAATCAAATTTCAAATAAAAAACACATCAATGTCATTAATTTATTAAATAAAAATTAAATAAAAATCGTATGCCTCTTTTCTATTTGCATCCTTCTGATTTAAATATCAAAATAAAGTTTTTCAACAGGTTAATACATTTAAAAATAAAATAACAATAATAAATCTAGTATTAGCGGTAAATGCGCCATATAATACAGCTTTTATAGTACAATAATAATATAATAATTTGGTATTGCCTCGCGGGCCAAATAAAATAACACTAGAGTGCCAGAGTTTGACACCCCTGAGCTAAAGTGACCCAAAAGAGATGCTGACTGTAAACCAGCCGGCAGCGACTTTGCGCATGCTCGATTTGCAGACTGGTTGCTAAGGGGTTAACATCCCCTCCGGCTCTGTGACTGCAGCCGAGAGAGACTGCTGCAGGAGGACTGGGCCGCGTTGGCTCGTTGTTAGCGCCCCCCGCGTCTCGTTAAGAGGAGTAAGAACGAGTCTCCGAAAATCTCCAGTAACACCTAAAAGTTGCTAGCTTTGTCGCTAGTTGCTATTATGAAGAATAGTCGCTAAGGGGGTCTGAAAAGTCACTAAATCTAGCAACAAAGTCGCTAAGTTGGCAACACTGCCGTCACTGCTTTAAGGAGCTACGCTATGTTGATGCTATGTTGATATTATGTTACATTACCTGTGCTAATCGCTATATAGACCGTGTATAAGCTTGAACGTTACCTTTTAGCTTTTAGCGGCGGTGCACTGCTGCTGAATGAATGTAGGGGAAACACTGATATGTGTGTGTGTGTGTGTGTGTGTGTGTGTGTTTCTGTTTAAGGGTAAAGGGCTGCCCGGCTTGCTGTGTGTTCACCAGTGTGTGTGTCTTGGTTCTGTCTGCTTCCTCACCTCTCCCATCGGTACATTTGTCCAATCTTTCAAGCGGTTCAGTGGAAAAAGAGGAATATAAAAATGAAAGGCGGGTAAAAAGAAGGGTAGAAGAGAAAACTGATTACCTGGGCAGACTTGGCGAGCTTCTGACTGAACTCCTTCTCAATCTGCTTCAACCTGCTGTTGGTCTGCAACAAGAAGGGAGAGGCGAGTGTGAGAAAGAGATATGCAGACAGACGGATAGAGAGACACAAAGAGGCAGAGTTGGGAAATTGAATCTTCTGTTAGGAAGTGCACACACTAACCCTCCCAACCTACCCATGCACACACACACAGACACACACAGACACACTCATGTTGACCTCTGCCTCTTGGCAGTGTGTCCTGGCGGTGCAGGCCTGTGGCCCCTTGGCTCGGCGCCATCCCAATGCTCATGTGTGCCAGCAGGTAGTGACGGGCATGGTGCACAGTGGGCACCACTCCTCTTTGATCCCCTGCCAACAATTCATCACTTAACAGGAAGGGGGGCAGGGTGGGGGGAATTAAAACGTTGCTGCCAATTAGCTATAGGGAGAAAAAAAAAAGAGGGGAGACGATCGGGAGAAGCTGGGAGACACAACACGGTGGAGGCAGAATAGGAGTGAATGGGGATTGTTGTTGGGAGTTTATTGAGCGGCACTCGGCTCTTTGTTTTCGGTTGTTTCTCTGTGGGAAGCTAGCCAGCTGGAAGCAGAGACTGCGAGCGTCTAATACGAGATCTGCCTGCGTTGGGCTAGCTGTGTTGTGATGCCAGAGCCTCAATGAGAGGCTAAACAGTGGAGTGAGATAATTAGGTGTGAAGTGGTGGAATTCGACGGGGATGTCGATGGCGGTCTGTACGCGCGGTGACAAGGTCCTTACAAGTACCGCAGAGAGACCGAGGCTCGAATTAATGGGGGATATAGGTCATTCTTTGAAAGGCAGGCAAGTCTTTTCAGGGGGATGTGGATCAAATTAAACTCTGAAAACCTGCTCTCTAAACCCGAGTTAGCATCTTGCAATGCCATTGATGAGCCAGTGATAAACAATAAGCACCTTCTGTTTTCAGATCTTGAAGCTTCCTTTTTATGTAGGAAACATAAAAATACCTATAAATACACAAGCCATGGAGAAATGTATTGAGACAACGTTTTAAAAAGGCAGTATTTTGCAGATTAATACACAGAAAACACACATAGAGATCCATGATACACAAACCATTTTGAGATAATGGGCTCCTGGGCACAGACATTCAAAGGGCCCCACCAAGACTTTATAGTTGCCTTCTTTTGTGTCTCTTTATAGATGTTATGTATCTCTCTCTTTTTGTAGTTTGCAATCATTTTGTGTCTCTTTGTGGTTGTTTTGCACACTTTTGTAGTTGTTTTGGTCTCTTTGTCATCTTTTTGTGTCATTCTGCATCACTTCCTGTTCATATTTACATAGGAAATATAAAAATACCACTCAAGCCATGGAGAAAAGTATTGAGAAAATGTAAAAAAAAAATGCAGTAAACCCAATTTATGCACCAAAAACACACATACAGAGACCCGTGACACACACACACACACACACACACACACGGTGGATTTTGAGATAATCGGCCCCTGGGCATAGACATTCAAAGGGCCTCACCAAAAACAAAAAGTGTATAATTGCTATTTTGTTGTAGTTTTGTGTCCTTTATAGACTTTACGTATCTCTTTGTGGTAATTTTGTGTCACTTTTTTTCATTTTTTATTGTTGCAGTCTTTTAGTAGTTTGTAGTCATTTTGTGTCTCTTTGTAGTTGCTGCTTTTCAAAATCTCTTTGGTGCAGTTTTGCACCTCTAAGTAGTTTTTTTTTCTCTCTTTGTGGTTATTCTGGCTGCTTCGTGTCTCTTCAGGTGACGTTCTGCAGGTGAGGGCCTGTGGGGGCCCCTGACACGTTTGGCCCCTGGGCCCCGCTCCTGTTCAGTTACCCGTACTCACAGACCCCCCCCGTCCTGACAGCCACTGACAGACGGACAACTCACTAACAAACAGCGTGTGACTGAAGCAGCCATCATCACCAGAGCTGCTGTGGACTCTGCAGCCATCCAAACACTTCCTGACAAACAGCAGCGCCCGCCTCTGAGCGGACACACCTGTCACCACGGAAACACAGAGCCATCACCAAGGATACCGGCCTGTCTTCCTGCGCCAGGGCTCTTTGAGTGGCAGCCCGCTGGTCCCTAGGGGCCCTATAGCAGCTGATGAGAGAGGGGGAGACAAAGAAGGGTGTAGAAAAGAAAAGGCAACAGAAAGAAGTGTGTGTGTGTGGGAGAGGGGGTGCAAATGGAGTCCTTCGATGTTTTTCTTTACAGCTGACACATTTGTTGTCTCTCTTTAAAGCTCCATCTTGACTACAGCTTAGTTAAAGTGCCACTCTGGTGGTTAATATTATATATTTTTCTATCAATAACTCTCAAACTGAGACTAAAATGTGTCTCAGCAGTGAAAACGTTTACATCAAAGTTATATCAAAGCATCATCTTTGTAATTGACTGTGAGGTAATGAGGTGTGTGTGACGCTCTGTTACTGTATATGACTGAGTTCATCACATATGTGTGTGTTCATATGAAACATATGGCCATATTGACATGCAAACAGGCTCAGATGTTTTCATAAAAACGTAAAGAGCTTGCTACTAGCCTATTCCTTTTACCTTCTACGCTCACTGGGGAATTTAGCAGGAAGCATTGTACAACTTCATACATTATACAGCATAACCATCTAAACACACATTAAACATGGCTGTGTGTTGAATAGATGAAGATATGGATAGTACATACAAGGAGAAATAGCCCAGCAGGACTGTGACAAACACAAAGAGAGAAAAAAAAATCAGAGCTAAATTAAAAGCCCAGCCATATGTATGTGTGTGTGTGTGTGTGTGTGTGTAAGCACTTTCAAAGAGACTACCTGTGCCCTGCCAAAGGCATTTTTGTGCTGAAGGCACTTTGAGGCTGTATCAGGCTCTTCAATCGCCTCTTAATCCTAGCTGTGTGGAGTGCGGCTGCTTTGAAGTGTGTCTGTGTGTGTGTTTGTGCATGTGTACGCTTACCGTGTGTGTGTGTGCGTGTGTTAAAGAGAGTGGAAGTGGATCTGAAGGCAAGGCATGCACCGCTTACCAGAACTTAATTAATAATCTGCAGTGGGAACCAGGCCAAACACACACACACATAGACACTTACAGACACGTGCACACTTAAAAAAAAGAACGGGAGTGGCGGAAAACGGGTGACAACTTTCTTTCTTTCTCTCACACACACACACTTAATGATATGCACACAAGCCACACTTATTCAAACACAGACAATGGACAAACAGGACACATGGAGGCCAAACACACCTCCATGGTTTGATCTTTGTGCGTTTAGAAGTGAGATTTGCTCAAGGTGTGCAGCTGCATTGTTAGGAATGGACCGGTCTATTGTTGCAGGAGGAGGAAGAAACCAAAGTAAACATTTCTCAATGGAGTAATCCTTCTGTGTGTGTGTGTGTGTGTGTGTGTGTGTAAGTCAGTGTGCCTGTTTCCAGTATTTTTAGATTCTGTTCAGTGCATTCTATCGTCCTGGACAGGATATTGACTCCATATGGCATTTTTGTCCGATATGTTTCCAATCATCTCGCATTGCTAAAGAGCAATTATGGTTTTCAGCTTGGTCGTCCCGGAGCTGAACTCTGACAGGAGATATAAAACTGACACCAGGGTGATGTCACTCCACACGTAGGGAGCACACAATGTGACGAGCGATTGACAGGTGATAATTCAAAGGGCAGGGATCTCTTTAACCCTTTGGAGTTTGGGGCTGTTTTGTTTTGTTATTTCGTTTTGGACTCCTTTTCATTCAAACCACTGAGAAATCTTTACCGTGACGTGTTGGTAGCATTGTTTTTAGCACAACCTCACCTATATGACCTGATTATTGTTTTCATTTTGACTTACTGGATCAACATTTTGAACAAAAAAAAATTACAAAAAAAAACATACGTAAAACCACACAAAAAAACAAAAAAAAAAACACACTTTTTTTCTCCAAAAAACCCACATAAAAACATAAAAAAATACAGAAAAAGAGGCAAAACCCTCCAAAAACACATATTAAAACACACTCAAAACACACCAAAAACATATTTTTTTACAAAATACAAAAGATTTACAAAAACACACATAAAACATATAAAAGCCCAAAGAAATTACAAAAAACACACAAAACACAATTTTTTCCCTCCAAAAAACACACATAAAAACATAAAAAATTACAAAAAACACGCAAAAAAACACAAAACACACCAAAAACACACATCAAAACACACATCAAAACACACAAAAATACACCAAAAACATTTAAAAAATTACAAAAACACAAAAATTTACAAAAACACACATAAAACACATAAAAACCCAAAGAAATTACAAAAAACACACAAAAAAACAGTAAACACAAAAGATTGCATTAAAAATGCTGAATGCACACTGCAAAATTAGAAAAATCTCTGCAAAAAAAGTAAAATCATGTTACTACACTTGGTCAAGGTGGGTTGTTTTTTGATGCAATAAATTGAACATGGAAACTTGTGGAAAAGCCAAAACTTCAGAGTTCAGCTGACAGCAGGACTCCATGCTGCTGAACGTTTCTACGTTGTGACATCATGAAGAAGTCTTTCCTGGACTCCAGAGGGTTAAAATGACGATGAGTCACAAAAAATACTCTTATAATAGATGTTGGTGGTTTCATAAACATACTGCATACTGCACCCCGGGGAGCTGACTTGTGTGGTTCATTCTCATAAACAAAAAAAGAAAAAGATTTCAAAGAAAAGCTTTTACTTTTAGTGTCAGCAGCATTTGTAAGCATTCAAAACGATCCTCTGTTCACTCTGCATGTCTCTCAGAACAATTTGAGTTCAATCTGCCAGCGAGGGAGAGCTGGGAGATGTTATTTGCTCGTTTGTCTGTAATCATTGCTGTCTTGCCTGTGTATCTATGTGGGTGAGAGAGAGAGTTGCTGCTGTAATGACAAGAGACTTTATTTCCATTTCACAGTTTGCCATCACTTGCCTGTCAGTAGTGATTCTCTTAATCCCTGCTGCTCACTGTCAGAGCCACATCACACGCAGCACAGAAATAATGCATCATGGGCACACACAGGCAGGCACACACAGATAAACATGCATCAGACACACAACGTACTAAATGTTCAGTGATTACACACTCAACCAGCCAGTTCTTGCTATCAGAAAACCAATTACATCCATTACTATCAGGGTGAGTGGGCTTAACATCTAACCGGCTGCAGAAGGTCGGGAGAACAAGGTTAGTTTGAGGCTGTGGTGCATTGGAACCAATGACAGACTCAAGAGCAGGGGCGGGTAAAAAAAAGAAGAAGAAATAAAAAAGGCACCAGCTGCAAGCAGTGGGGCACCAGCATGCAGAGAGTTTTATAGAATATAGGCCAACCAATATGGCACTGCATCCAGTTTACTCAACTTTAAAGGCACTCTAGGGAACAGTGTTCAGTGTTTCTTCACTGGAAAGACACTCTAGAGTCACTACATCATGCTTTCTTCATGGTAAGGGCATCCTAGATCAGCTATTCTCAACCTTGGGGTCCCGGCCCCAATTGGGGTCGCGAGATGATTTCTGGGGGTCGCCAAGTCAGCTCTGTGTTAAAGTGTTCATGTGTGAATGTGTTTTAGTCTTTTCGGTCATTTAATGGGTCATTTTGTGTCTTTTTTTTTTGGTCATTTTGTGTCTTTTTGGTCATTTTGTGTCTTTTCTGACAAATCCCAAAGTACCAAGTTGTTACTTTCCAAGGAGTCTCTGTCTTGAAGCTGACTGTTACACACTCAGGAGGTCAGAATGGACCTTTAAACTGATAGCAAAGGACTTAGATTAAAAGTAACAATAAAATATAAAAAATATATATAAATGCACAATATCGTATCAACTGAGTTTGTATGATCTGAACTGTGCGTGGAGATGCATGTTAAATTGGGGGTCGCCACTCAAAAAGGTTGAGAACTACTGCTCTAGGGAACAGTGTTTAACGTTTCTTCACTTGAAAGGCGCTCTAGAGTGCACCACATCATGCTGTCTTCATAGTAAGGTTACCCTAGATGACACTGAGACATGTTTTCTTCACTGGAGAGGCACCCTAAGGACTCTAGAGCAGGGGTTCCCAACCTGGGGACCGGGAGCGCCAGAGATCACAGCGGTTGCGCAAAACTTTAGGTTACTTACATAACCCCGGTTCTCTGAGTAATATGAGTGAGATGTCTCACCAGACAACCCTTCTTGCTTGGGCGAGTGAGAAAGGGTGCTTATCTAACCCTAACCCCCACTGCATGACAATTTTCACTTTAAGGGCACTGTATTGGACTTTTTCCACAGGAAGGGCACCCTAGAAGACAGTACAGGTTTTTTTTTTACTGGAGGGGCACCTTAAAGGACACTGGATCTTGTTTCTTTCACTAAAAGTGGACCTTAGATGACACTGCATCATGTTTTCCTCACTGGAGATGCACCCTAGAAGGCACTGCACCACATTTACTCCTTAAGGGTGCTCTAGAGCAGTAGTTCTCAACCCTGTTTGAGTCGCGACCCCCAATTTAACATGCATGTTGTCCGCGACCCTTGCTCACTGAACAGAATCTCATAAGCACAGTTCAGATCACCCAAAAAAGAAACAAAATGACCAAATAAGACACAAATTGACCACAAAATGATCAAAAAAGACACAAAATGACCAAAAAAGACACAAAATGTCCAGAAAAGACACAAAATGACCAAAAAAGACACAAAATGATCCAAAAAAGAAACAAATTGACCACAAAATTATCAAAAAAGACACAAAATGACCAAAAAAAACCCCAGAAATCATCTTGCGACCCCAATTGGGGTCCCGACCCCAAGGTTGAGAATAGCTGCTCTAGAGGGCACTACATCATGCTTTCTTCATGAGAACAGCACCCTAGATGACACTGTAACATGTTTTCTTCACTGGAGGGGCACCCTAAAGGACAATGCACCACATTCTCCTCACTGGAAGGGCAGGCGAGAGAGCACTGCAACATGTTGTCTCTCCAAGAAGAGCACCATAGGACACTATGACAAATGTTTGTCATGTCACAGAAAAAAACATCTCATTTATGCTTTCTGTGTACAGAATTTTGTCAACTGTTTTATAGGCAAAGGTAACTTAAGACGACTGTTAAAAAAATTGGTAAAAGAGATTTTTTTTTTTGACTTGACTTTGAACTTTGATAGAACTATGATGAAAGTCTGTCTTTCTGCCTAGGTAGAGCTCACTTCCCATCTATTTATGCCTCCATCCCTGCTTTGATCAATAAGTCTGCCTGATGTGGCGATGTAGGATAAGTCTGAGTTGAATTAGGAACTTAACCCAAAAAACAGAGCCCAATATCACGGTGTCCCACTTAAAACTCCACTTCAAACCAAAGTGTAATCTATAGCGTGCAACAAGATGGGAAGCTGCCCGACGCCATGTTTTAATGCGATTGAGAAAGTGTGTCGCTTCCCTCCCTCCTCTTGGATGACTTCAAAAAGTGAGCAAGGGAGCTGTGTGATGTTTTTTTTGGGACGGCAGAGCCTTTACTTTGACTCTTTCATCTGCTGGGTGACTCACTCACTCTCTCTCTCCGCCGCCGGGCCCGATGGTGCACTGAGGAAACGAAGGAGCTCAAATAGGTCTGCTCATGCGCACACAAACACACAGCATATGTTCACACACCAACGCTTTAATGTGTGTTTGTGAAGCGGCTATGATGTAAACATATATCAACAGCAGATGCGTGGATCCAATGATGTGAATGCCTGACACCAAACATCCTGAACTTTATCTCCTTCTCTTCGAAAATCAGATCCTTGGCTCTGCCTCCCCCATCTCTTTGTCTCCCATTTACTGTGTTAGTGTGAGGTGAATGCGGGCCCTCTTTGATCATCCCTCAGCCTATGTTTCTCTCCTCCTCGTCTAATCCATGACCGACTGAATAATGTGATTTGGTGTATCTCCAAATGGCAGAGGACCAACCTAATAAGTCAGCAGTGACAGTGGGCAAGAGAGAAGAACAAGACGTGGCTATGACAACAACAACAACAACAATGACAACAACCTCGTACCACCATCTTCTGGCTGAGAGAGAGAACGGTTCACTCACAGAGACTCAAAGTACAAAGGAATGAATGTGAATATAAACAAGAAACATTCAGTGTGTTTACATGCACAGTTTAATCGAGCTATGCTTAAAAATCGATTTCGGCGTCTAATGGGATTTCTGTCCTTGTTCCAGTTTACATGCAACTGAGAAAAACGAATAACAGACGGGAACGTGTCCTCCTCCTCAACACTGGGTGGTGATATGAGTCTTCTTAGTGGATTAATATGGCGCCCGTTCTGTTGACCTCAGTTTGACACTTTGTGCCCTCGGCTAATGTGACCGGCTACTGCAAACGACTTATGTGACCGGCTGCTGCGAACGACTTATGTGACCGGCTGCTGCGACCGGCTAATGTGACCGGCTAATTTGACCGGCTAATGCGACCTGCTAATATGACTGGCTAATTTGACCGGCTACTGCGACCGGCTAATGTGACCGGCTACTCCGACCGGCTAATGTGACCGGCTAATGCGACCGGCTAATGTGACCGGTTCATGTGACAGGCTAATGTGACCGGCTAATTTGGCCGGCTACTGCGACCGGCTAATGCGACCGGCTAATGCGACTGGCTACTCCGACCGGCTAATGCGACTGGCTTCTCCGACCGGCTAATGTGACCGGCTACTCCGACCGGCTAATGTGACCTGCTAATTTGACCGGCTAATGTGACCGGCTACTGTGACCGGTGAATTTGACCGGCTTTCTTTAATGTTTTTGTTCCGGGGTTATACGCGTGGGGGGGTTGAGTATGCGTTGTCTTGTCATACATACCGGCGGAAATCCTATTCCAATCACATTATCTGCGTGTCCTAATCAGAGCTGGCGAACTCCAACATTAATCGGACTAACACGTTTACATGCACTTAAGTTGTCCAGTTATAGTCAGATGAAGGCAATCATTTTTTTTTTCAAGTGTCATGTAAATGTACTGAGTGTATTATCTGGTTGCATTCTGCAACCAGAATGCAGATATCTGCATTCTGATCTACTGTAGATCCACCTCCAGTTTGGAGAAGCAGGCAGGAGAACCACTTTGGAAGCTAAGCAATGCACAGCTGTGGATAGGGACAGCAGTAAAACATATTTTAGCCACCTAAAAAAAGGCACACCTAAAAAAATCAATACCAGTTTGAGTTTAAGCTATATTTAGACAGCCCTTTCAAGGGAACTGAAACCATTATATATGCTCTCTTCAAAGCCACAAAAACAACCAAATCAAACAACAAAAACAGACTCCTGGTCACTGCTGTCTTTACCTTGCCATTGGACGGGCCTGTTAAAGTTTATGGAGGGGAAACTGAGCTGTTATTTACTCTCTTTCTAAGCCCACCAGACTCCTTTGACAAAAACAGTCATTTACCGTTTCAGAACACAGGAGTTGGTCGTCTGACACTGCCTCGATTGGTTAGTTTGTTTTTGTGCGAGAGGATATATAATGACCTTAGTTCTCCTTCAGAAAGGGCTCTGACAGTAAGGTAAGGTGGTGAAATTATTCTAAATATAGCTTAAACTTGATCACATATGTTAGCTGGTGCTGCCCCCATCCAGAGCAGTACATTTCTTACCTTTTGTGTTGGTAATCCTGCCAGCTTCTCCAAACTTTTGGGCGTTCACTGACTATAGATAAATACCTCATACAACCTGAAGATGATGTAAATATATATATATATATATAACTATTCCTTTCAGACTTCTCTGTAGTTTGACAAGGACACAAAGGTTCAATATCTAATATATTCACAGCTTTGTTGACACAGTATCATCACTGCTTGCGGAAATTCTTCTTCTTATGTCAATGAAAAGTGATGAAAACAAACACAGGTAGAGATCAACAATGCCAGATGTATTATTGGTCCCATCCGATTAGGAACAGACATCCACACAAACTGATCCACAGAAAAAAGAAGAACAAAGTAACCAACACTGGCAAAGTGAGAAATTGGAAAATCAGCGGTGTGCATGTTTTGCACTAAAAACCTCTTGGGTGGTCTGTTCACGAATGCACAGCTCTAAATATGGAAATGGATTCAACAAGAACACATTGACGACACATTAAGATCCAATCAGTCAAACCACATGTAAGGATGGTCAGGGGTGCATGTGTCCACACATGGAAAATAGTGTGAAAGCAGATGCATCTCCGGCCACATGAAACGATCGCCTAGTCAGCTTTGTGCATGGCGTAACAAACAAAAGTTATACACAGATGATTTTCTTTTGCCAAACAACTTAAATGAGGGTTTGAAGTCTGTGCCCAAGCGGAGGTACCAAACTGCCACCGCAATCCTCTCCTCCAGCTGGATCCCTGATCACAAACAAGTTTTGTTGTTTGCTTTTAAAGCGATGGTCACAGTTGAGGCGTATTATCCACCTCGACTGAATCGAGATTGAGATTGATTGATTGAGAGATTGGATACAAAATAGCCTCAGAAATTAGTGGTGCAACAGTATATAGAAGTCATGGTTCGGTCATGGTTGAATGGGGAGCGTGTCTATGTTCCCCGAGTCCATGGAATTTGGCAGTAATGGTGGGAAAAGTAACAGACCGGGGAACATAGGACCCTTTTTCCCCGCTTTTCCCAAAAAGGGTCCTATGTTCCCCGGTCTGTTACTTTTTCCACCATTACTGCCAAATTCCATGGCAAATAGGCCTAACCCTAACCCTAACCCTGTTTAAAAAGCCAAAAAATGAACTGCAAAGTAACCAGAAAGTAGCTGCTGTGCAAATTTAAGTTTTGGGCTGCTTGAGCTAAGGTGGGCCATTCGACGGTAGGCCTGCTGGACATGCTGAGAGTCTACTGTCGAGATTGATAGATTGCAGGGAACGTAGGAACCTTTTTCTGGAAAAGGGTCCTATGTTTCCCGGTATGTATTGCTACAGGGGAACACAGGACCCTTTTTGGGATAAACGGGGAACATAGGACCCTTTTTGGGAAAAACGGGAACATAGGACCCTTTTTGGGAAAAACGGGGAACATAGGACCCTTTTTGGGAAAAACGGGGAAAATATGACCCTTTTTGGGAAAAACGAGGAACATAGGACCCTTTTTGGGAAAAACGGGGAACATAGGACCCTTTTTGGGAAAAACGAGGAACATAGGACCCTTTTTGGGAAAAACGGGGAACATAGGACCCTTTTTGGGAAAAACAGGGAAAATAGGACCCTTTTTGGGAAAAACGAGGAACATAGGACCCTTTTTGGGAAAAACGGGGAAAATAGGACCCGGCGAACATAGGGGATGACCCCGTTGAATGCATGTTAGCATGTTTGATGCATTTCTATTCAGACAACCAACAATGGTGCTGCAAAAACGACACACCGTCCTCATGGGCCGGGGTTCACAACTCTCTCTGAGCTGAAACCTGCAGGTGGGTCTTCCAGCTCTGAGATTTCATTAGATTTATATTGAGTCATACCATGTGTAAGCCAACCTAACTTATAGAGGAAGAACCACTCAAGTTTTTTGAAGTGCATACACTAGGAGGAAAAAGACACTAATTGCAAGACAGAGGCCTTCAGCTTTCTGATGCTGAACCTGTGTATATGTGCATGTGCATGTGTGTGTGTGTGTGTGTGTGTGTGTGTGTGTGTGGGTGTGTGTCAGAAAAAGAGTGAGCACTTTCATGTCAAGCGAGTCACATGGGACATGGCCAGAGGGACACTGTTGCTGTGACACGGGGAGCAGGGATTGGCTACTGAATGCCAAAAAGCTGCTTTCTCATTGGCTGATGTTTGCCTCCAGGTGGTTTTGTCACGCTTGGTTAGTGTTTGATGAAATGCCCTGTCCCTTTGATCTGAAGGGACACACACATGGAAGTACCACAAATACACACACATATACACACACACGGGCACGGACACACACTTTGCTTTCCTACTATTAGCCTGAGGAATAATCCAAAACTCTTTTTATACACATGCATGTTGACATTTACACCTGCAATTAACCCCTAGAGACCTCTTTTCTTTGCTTCATTTTAACGCTAGATTGAAGATACTGGTATCATATGAGACAAGATAACCTAAGGCATCCATTGGCCACGCCATTTAATGCTAGCTTGCTGGGAAAGGGGCTAAATTACGCTCAAAAGTTTTATGGCAAGGGAAAACTGGCATGGCCATGTTGGCCTTGACCTCTCACCTGGAGATATCTGAATTAAATTCAACTGGTCTTCCCTTTGCAGACATACATCCCATGAAGTTTTGGGCAGAAACCATGCTTTTTCTGCCAGCAGTATAAATATTCTTTTTTATTCTGACCTGTTGTGACCTCTAACAGAAACACAGCTACATGAAACATTAAAACCACAAAACTAGAGAGCTAGAGCATTCAGATGGTGTCTGGCTTTCCTACAGTAGAACATAGAACACACCTCTCTAAAATGTTTTTGACACCAAATCTTTGCATGTTTTTTCTATAGGGCTGTTTCCACTACCGGGCAAACCCCGGAATGAGGCAGGTCTCACTCGCCGAAACGCCCCTAATTTGAATACGAGTCGTCCAGAGCGGGCTTTTGTCGGGACTTTTTTCGTCCCTGTAGAAGAGCAGGATCTTTATTCTCCCCTGAAAAAAGCCTGGTTGCTGATTGGATAGAACGCTAAGCAGGATGTGACGTAGTACTCTACATGACAACAACACCATTTGTAAAAGCTGGCTAAGCAGTGTTTCCAACTTAGCAACTTTGTTGTTAAATTTAGCAGCTTTCCAGACCCCCCTAGCAACTATTTTTCAAGAAAGCGACTAGAGACAAATCCAGCGACTCCTTCTTACTCTTCTTAAGGAGCCGCTAGCGACAGTTAGCTACAGTTAGCTCTGTAGCAGTACAGTGTGTATGTGCTAACAGGCACATACACACTGCTAAATTTAGCACCAAATCATCTCACGAGACATAATTCAGCATATGCGTGGCCTTCATATACTTCCTCCAAAGTGTTCAAACTTTCACATTTGAATAGGGCTTTATCAAAACACAATGTTAATTACAGATTTATGACTAAAAAACATGACAAAACCTAGCATACGGTGCGACCTGTCAGTGTACCATGCATACAATCGATGGTGCAGCATCAGGGGCAATTTGGGCTTCAGTTTCTTGCCCAAGGACACTTTGCACGGGGCGCCTGTAATACCTTGCTTAGCCTGCTGCCCCCGCGACCCGGCCCCAAAAAAAGAAAAGAAAATGGATGGATGGATGGACACTTTGCATGGTCAGGGATCAAACCATCGACCGATCTACCAATTGAGCTACCAGCCCCAGCTGACCCTGTATAGCACTTCAATGTTGCATATAGAATTACTGTTGATCTCCCACTAAAGATCCCTTGTCTCCACCTAAAAAAAATAGCAATGGGTCCTATGTGGCTCTCTAAAACCATAAGAATGAGGACCTGCCAGTGTATGCAGTACATGTGAAGTATGCAGACATACAAAGCACATATACAGTGAGTGTGTGCACCCTTTCGCTTTCACTAAAACACACTTATACACAAGCACACACGCATATCAGTGAACATTTGGACATCTTATCTCTCCAAGCAGATCAAAAAGCAGCGCTCTCGAGACTAAGAGACAATATGAATTCATGGTTCCAGACGCTATTCATGTCCTATCAAACCTGTGGCCTGCTGATCTTTTGTCTCACAGTATCTGAGATCTTGACTATTGATAAGCAGGGAGTGAGTATGATACAGCTGTGTGATGTGAAGAGGCCCGGCACAAAGAGCTTTTCACCACTCACCAAACTTTAAGACCATAAAAGTCCTGCCTATCAAGCACTGTTAGCAAATATGACCCGTGTTTTTTAATGCTAGAGTCATGCAGAGTAGTGTGTGTGTGTGTGTGTGTGTGTGTGTGTGTGTGTGTGTGTGTGTGTGTGTGTGTGTGTTCTTGTACTTCCTACATAGTAAGGACCGGAACGCGTTTTTAACCAGCAGAGTGAGGACATTTATGCAAAGTGAGGACATTTCAGCCGGTCCTCACTTCTTTAAAGGCATTTTAGAGATTTCAGACTTTGTTTTAAGGGTTAAAGGTTACATGATAATGATAATTAACTGAAACTGTATTGTGTGGTTACAAAACTGAAAAAGTTGACAAAGACGAAAATGAAGGACATTTTCACTTTAATTTTAGTTATACATAATGAAGATGGATCAGACAAAGGAAATAAAGGCAGAATTTACTGTGACCTCTTTTAATCTCCCACCCAACAAATACCCCATTACAAATAACTAAAACTAACACCAAAACTAAAGCATTTCAAAAAAATAAAACCTAAACTAAAACTAGCAAACTCACTCTAAAAACTAATTAAAACGACTGAATTGGAAAACAAAAATTCACAACAAAATTAAAACTAAAACTAATGAAAAATAAATAATAATAAAAAATTAAATAATTAAAAAAATAAAATTAAAATAAATGAATGAATGAATGAATGAATACATAAATAAATAAAATCCAAAACTATTATAACCTTGCAAAGGAATTCACTGTTACAATGAGGGTCCTCACAAAGATAGAAGTACTAGAATGTGTGTCTGTGTGTGTGTGTGTGTGTGTGTATGCACGTGTGGTAAGAAACAGTATTCCCACACTTCCTCAAAGCCCAGCCCTGACTTTTGGTAACTCTTTATAGAAAACCCTAATGTTCTGCTGTGCCACAACACAGAGAGAGAGAGAGAGAGAGAGAGAGAGAGAGAGAGAGAGAGAGAGAGAGAGAGAGAGATGGACGGTGCGGTGTGGTGGAGGTGTGGAGGAGAATAAGGAAGTCAGATAAGGAGGTGGTGGTGTGGGTGAGAGGCAGGATTGGTGCTCACTGTAGCCCAGAGATGAGGCTCCTTTATCAGGCACAGAGGCAGCTTCACAGGCCCCTCAGTGGAGCAGAGAGATTGGGAGGTCTCACCCATCACACACACACACACACACACACACACACACACACACACACACACACACACACACACACACACACACACACACTTAGAAAGATAAACTTCAATTGCAACCACCCTACTAACCCCCCAAACCTTCTTCTCAGCCCACCTCCATCACTTTTCCTTCTTTCCTCTTTTCCTTTCTGGTGAGGCTCAAATGTATGGAACTATCTGAACGTCTGATCTTATCTCCTCTGATATTCTGTTTCTCATTATTTCATTCCAACAGCTTCGACTGTCTACTCCCAAAACACCCCCCCACCCTCCACCTCCTCCACCTCCTCCACCCTGTATCCCTCTCTGTCTCTCCCTTAAACGCTTGCGTCTTTGATGGGAATCCATTCATGGATTTAATGGATTTCTCTGGCCCTTTTTTTTTCTTTCCAGGATCTGGGAGATGTGTTCAAAAAAAAAAAAAAAAAAAGAGGAGGAAAAGCTGGCCTGCTCAGGCTCTGCTTCCAAGAGGATGGTGGACTGCAGAGGACAGCATTTCTGTCTGCATCAAAAGAATGAGAAATTTTCAGCTTACAAAACAGGGCGAACTAGTCAATATGGATCTGAGAGCTGGCTGACTTCAATCCCACGTGAAAAAAAAAAAAAACGGGTGCATGAAGATGAAGTAGTGAAACTTTTTCCCTGCCCACTCCGAAGTCAAACTTGGAGACAGATTAGAAAGTAGAAAAAAAACGGGAGGAAAAAGACGTTCAACCTTTGGTGGGTTTTTTTTATTATTTTTTTTTAGAAGCGTGCACTTTCAGCTGACAAAAAGGACGGAGAAATCATTAATCTCTTTCATAAAAAGTGAAACTAGCACATGGCTTAAAGTGTTATCAGTCTTAGTTCAACAGTCAGCATCGCTGCTTTGAATCCACTCCAGATTCCCCGACAACTGCGGGTCATTTTTTCCCAGTGTATAAAAAAAAAAAGAGAGGGAAGAGAGAGGGGGAGGAATTAAAGTGAGCCAAAAAGATAAAATAACTTTTAGCTGCAAAACAGCCTTCACATATCCAAAAAGGAAAAAAAAAATGGAGCTGATAGGAAATAGCGTGATTTCTTCAAATGAGGATTACTCTGTAATAAACACACTCTTTTCCTCGGATCTGTGGCTCTGGTTCTGTGTGCCATATGGAGCCAAAATGGCCGACTGGGTGCTTTGGAGGTCCCTGCATTCCGGGGCTAATGCTGCGCAGCTGGGGCGGGATGGTGTCTAATGAAAAAGGCTCTCTTTGATGGGACCTGCCGAGGGATTAGGTTCTGATCAACACCACCTTAGGTCAGCTTCCTGCTAGACCAGCACAAGATTATGGGTGATTTCCTAGCCGTGGGTCCAGTTTCTGTAGTGATGAGGGGAGCGAATATGAGACAGAAAGAGAGAAAGAAAGAAAGAAAGAAAGAAAGAAAGGGAGGAGGAAGCTCAGAAGTTCTAATTGAAGTACTTCCTGGTTCACTAAGATAGCAGAAAGCAGAGCTGGATAATGGCTCTGCTGTGGTTTCCACTCTGTGACTGAGCTTTAAGTCCAATCCACTAACTAGTGTGTTCATGTCAAAAGGGTATTTCCCTTGACCAAAAGAGTTCATTCATACAAATACATAAGTACATGTAGTGTGGATGCTGATGGCACCATTAGGGCTGTTTCCACTACAGTCTAATACCCAGAATGAGGAGGGTCTCACTCGCCGAAACGCCCCTAATTTGAATACGAGTCGTCCAGAGCGGGCTTATGTCAGGATTTTTGTCATCCCTGTAGAAGAGCAGGGTCTTTATTCTCCCCTGAAAAAAGCCTGGTTACTGATTGGATAGAACGCTAAGCAGGATGTGACATAGTACTCTACACCAGCTATTCTCAACCTTGGGGTCGGGACCCCAATTGGGGTTGCGAGATGATTTCTGGGGGTCGCCAAATCATTTTGGAAGTCAGCTCTGTCTCCACTGTGTTAAAGTGTTCATGTGTTTTAGTCTTTTTGGTCACTTAATATCTTTTTTTTGGTCATTTTCTGTCTTTTTTGGGTCTTTTTTGATCATTTTGTGGTCAATTTGTGTCTTTTTTAATCATTTTGTGTCTTTTTTTTATCATTTTGTGGTCAATTTGTGTCTTTTTTGGTCATTTTGTTTCCTTTTTTTAGTCATTTTCTGTTTTTTTGGTCATTTTGTTTCTTTTTGGGTCATTTTGTGTCTTTTCTGGTCATTTTGTGTCTTTTTTGGTCATTTTGTGTCTTTTTTGATCACTTCTTTTTTGGGTGATCTGAACTGTGCGTGTGAGATTCCGTTCAGTGAGCGGGGGTCGCGGACAACATGCATGTTAAATTGGGGGTCGCGACTCAAAAAGGTTGAGAACTACTGCTGTAGAAGACCAGGGGCTTCTTTCTTTCTCCCCTGAAAAAAGCCTGGTTGCTGATTGGATAGAACGCTAAGCAGGATGTGACGTAGTACTGGACGCCACAACAACACGTGCCATTTGTAAAAGCCAGCGAAGCAGTTTTGCCGACGTTTTAGGAACTTTTCAGACTCCCTTAGCGACTATTTTTCAAGAAAGCGACTGGAGACAAATCCAGCGACTCCTAGAGTCACCAGTTAGACCTTAGTCCATGTTTTTGGACTGCGGGAGTCAGCCGGAGTACCAGGTGAGAACCCAGAAGACCGATTAGACGCCAATATCGATTTTTAAGCATAGCTCGATTAAACTGTGTATGTAAACACACTGACTCAGCATGGGGATAATCACTGCCAAGAGCAGTTTAATTTAATTTGGTGTGCTTCATTCATTCAATCTGTTTTTGATACATTTTTGGGTAATGGTAAAAGTCTATTAATGTCAGTAATGAAAAAAATGTCAGTATGATTTCAGTCAATGTTTAAATAAATCCAACAGGACATGAGATGTTTACGTTAAAACTGTTGGAGTGTTTTCCAGAGATTAGACAGTGATTGAGCTGATGAATACTGGGATGATGATGATGACTTCATTTTTATTAAGAAAGAGTATTTTTGCCACTGTGCTTGGACTCAATTTTGCAGGGATCCATTGATCTTTATATATGTTCATATATCACGCCAACACTGGAACCATTCCCTGAACCAGCGAGGCTTCAACGTCATCGATGACGTCACTCGTCCTTAAAGAAACCAGCCTCGATACGAGCTTCAAAAAAGACTTCCTGGATTTCTCGACACACGATCTGAAGCCTCGTCACACTCCGCCCCATCACTCCCACTACCCGTCCCACTCTCATTCAGAGTGTCTATTTCAGTGTTCTCTGCACCTTTTTCAGCTACTTTCTGATTGTGAGCAAATTAAGGCGTCACTTTTTATGTCGCCTTTGTTCAAAAGTAATTCATCCACATATAGAGGGAATATAGAGTGTATAACGGATCCTGTCCCATCTTCACCCACCTTCTCTTGAGCAGCGTCCTTCTCCTGCTGGTAGTTGTCCTCCAGCTCTCTGCGGATACGCTCCATGTCGGAGCGGAGACGTTCCAGCGACGCCTCTTTCTCCAGGAAGGCCTTCTGTTTCTCCTCCTCCAGGAGTAAAGCCATCTCAGCCAGCTGCTGCTTGTGTTGGGCATGAGCTCCTTGGAGTTCCTCACGGAGACCAGACGACTGGGCCTCCAGGTCTGAGATCACCTGGGAAGAGACGGACAGTAGATTTAGGTTTCAACTAATGTCCTGCAGGCTCCGAGGTGATTTTAGGTTAAGATTGAATTTATTATCATTGAAATGTGGGAGGAAATTGTCTATATTGTTACACAATGACATACATAAATGTAAATGTATTGTATGATGTAGGCAACTTTAATAATTTTGTTAATTGTGTACATCTCCTGATGGATTTATGTCTTAAATCAATGGAGTCTAGGGCTATTATGTCCATTTTTTAATCCCTTTCATGTCTTTATCGTTATTTTGTGTCCTTTTTTGGTCATTTTGTGTCTTCTGTGGGGTTTTTTTTCATTTTGTCCTCTCATTTTGTCGCTTTTTTTTTAATCCATTTTGTGTATTTTGTGTCTTTTTTTGGTCATTTTGTGTCTTTTTGAGTCTTTTTTTTTAGTCATTTTGTGTCTTTTGTGTCTAATTTTGGTCATTTTGTGTCTTTTTGTGTCTTTTTTTGGTCATTTTGTGTCTTTTTTTAGTCATTTTGTGTCTTTTTTTTACTTTCAAAACACTATCATGCTCAATAAAGAATTTTAAATGTGTCAAATGTGAACAAAGGTGTCAAATCTAACATATATGAGGGTTCCATCCAGTTCTATCATTTTATACTAAATCTATTTGAGCTTGTCTCCAGTTTTACTTGGTATATCATCATCAAACTGAAACTGGCCTCATGGAGTTTACAGCCAGAACTTTAGAGGTAAATTTACAGTAGGGCTCCACGCTGCTTTGTTTTCTAGTCTGATGGAGGCAACAAGTCTGGATTATTTGGAGCTCCAGGACACTCCACAGGGTTAACATGTTTAATTAATATACCAATGTAGATTATGTACATATTCCTCTCCGTATTTACAGATTTCTGGCACTCAAAAATGAAAAAAATCTGTCTGGATCAAATTTCCTGACGAATATGGAAGAGAAACAGTAATATATTCTGTAACCTATAAACCCGAAAATAAAGAAAAAAACATATAATAATAATAATAATAATAAATAAATAGATATCTCCAGCTCACACCCCAATACAATTATCCTAACTGTCAATACACTGTATGTTTAAACAGACGCTGAAGAGATGGAGAAACAGTTTCTGAGTGTGTGAAAGTTTGACAAACATGCTTAAATGTTTCTGCTTTTTTAGTTTTTTTGTGTTTGTGCAGGATCTCTGCCAAGGCCTGACCTCTCTCTGTTTGAACTGCTCAGCCTTGACTTTACCCAGAAGAACCTTTAATAGTGCTGCCAGTGAGCGTCAACATTACATAGCAGGAATGCTAATAAGCCCAACCCCTCCACCTCTGAAACAGGAGGAATAAGAGCGGCCTGACACATGCAGTGAACTTACATCTCAAGAGTTGTTGGGAAACGCCAAAAGGAAGAAGATAAGCTGCTGTTTGGACAAAACTGCATCAATTTGCTGCTGTGGTGAAGATTGTTTGCAGCCTCAAAACTGAAGGAGTTGTTTTCTTAATGTACATTTCACATTATTTCAAACTTCATGGAAAAAATAGCTCATAAAAATTAAATTTAAGAGCTGATATCGAGACATTTTTCATGGTTTTCTTGATAAAGATTGACTGTAGATGTAAAAATGACAAAAAAAAGACAAAATGACCAAAAATGACACAAAAATATCAAAATAGAAACAAATTGACCAAAAGTAGATGTAAAAATGGCCAAAAATGACAAAATGACCAAAAATAGATGTAAAAATGACCAAAAACGACAAAATGACAAAAAAAATTGATGCAAAAATGATCAAAAAAGACACAAAATGACCAAAAATAGATGCAAAAATAACCTGGAAAAAAAAGGAAGTTGTTTGGGAAATGCCAAAAGGAAGAAGATAAGCTGCTGTTTGGACAAAACTGCATCAATTTGCTGCTGTGGTGAAGATTGTTTGCAGCCTCAAAACTGAAGGAGTTGATTTCTTAATGTACATTTCACATTATTTCAAACTTCAGGCATCAGTGTGAGGACATGCTGTGTTTGCGATCACGATATGACATGTGCCATCTACAGTCATGGAAAAAATTATTAGAAAAAAATATTATTTCTTGTATATTTTAATGCCTGGTACAACTAAAGGTACATTTGTTTGGACAAATATAATGATAACCACAAAAATAGATGATAAGAGTTTATTTTAAGAGCTGATATCTAATCATTTAACATGGTTTTATTGATAAAGATTGACTGTAGATGTAAAAATGACAAAAAACACACCATAAAATGACCAAAAGACACAAAATGAACAAAAATAGATGCAAAAATGACACAAAATTATCGAAATAGAAACAATTTGAACAAAAATAGATGCAAAAATGACACAAAATCATCAAAATAGAAACAAATTGACCAAAAATAGATATAAAAATGATCAAAATGAAAAGAAAAAGAGAAAAGAAAACAATAAAACTCTAGTAATTTTTCCATGACTGTATTTTTGGTAATTTCTACATCTATTTTTGTTCAATTTGTTTCTATTTCGATAATTTTGTGTCATTTTTTGGTCAGTTTTGCATCTATTTTTGGTCATTTTGTGTCTTTTGGGGTTTTTTTGTGTTTTTTTTTAGTCATTTTTACATCTACAGACAATCTTTATCAAGGAAAACCATGGAAAATGTCTCAATATCAGCTCTTAAAATAAACTCTTATCAGCTATTTTTGTTGTTATCATTATATTTGTCCAAACAAATGTACATTTAGTTGTACCAGACATTAAAATGAACAAGAAAACAAAGGTCTAATATTTTTTTCCATTCCATGACTGTATGTTACATGTAGTAATCATATCTTCACTGTGCTCCAAAAGCAAATGCATAACACAAAATCACACAAAGTTATCTGAATGATCTTATTATACCGGTATAATATGATCATTCTCTACAATTCACAACAAGCAAAAAAAAAAAAACCCATTGTAGTGAAGTGTAGGTGAGTGTCTGAAGCATTGCAGCTGCAGTGTTTCACACTTCCTTACCTATATTGCACGTATTCCCAAGCTATTGCACATCCTCATTACTCTGCTTGGTTTACTTGCTTTTTATTTCTTACTGTGGTTTGCACTGTGTGCCCCCCCCCCACCCCCCCCTCGCCCCCCCTCCCCTCAAAAGCCTGGGCATCCCAGGACAACGCCATGTTAAGGCAATCAGACAGAAAGTGTCTGAAGTCTTTTTTAGCGGGCACTGGGGAGAATCAAAGAGACTTCAAAGGAGTGTCACAAAAACAGGCAGATGCTGTGGCTCAGTGTTAGACTGCCTCCAACGCTGGCACACACACACACACACACACACACACACAGACAAACAGACACACACATGGTTGAGCTGTCACACACACATACAATGGCATGCAGCACATTCTGAGAGAATATAAGGTAAAAAAACACAAACACACGCAATCCTGTCTTTCTGTGTCTGTCCCACTCTGCTGTCTCTCCACATTACCCGTCTCACTGCTCCTCTGCTGCCTTCAAGGCCAAGCCGCTATTAGATGTGAGCCCCGGAGAGTCTTTAATGTATAATTCTCTCTTTAACAAATGTTGGATGATCTGCCTTCCCCTAAAAAATATTTTAATAAGTGAGGGTATAATCTAGCAGAACAGAGGCGTCGCTGGTGACACTTTAGGAACTTAAAGAGGCCAAAAGAGCCAAAAGTAGAGGAGAGTTTCTCCTCAGGAAGGAAAGAGAGCAGCAACATGTTAGCAGCTGATGTGACCAAGCAGGAGGGTGTCGGATTAGAGCAGATGTCTCAAACTGGCGGCCCGCGGGCCAATTTTGGCCCTTGTGACGATATTTTGTGGCCCCCACCTTGATATGAAAGTTTAATGTGAGTTTTATATGAATGGCACTTTACCGTGTTGTGTGTGGAAGGTCCCTTTAATTACTTTTTTTGCCATTTTGTGTCTTTTTTTGGTCATTTTGTTTCGTTTTTAATAATTTTGTGTCTTTTTTGGTAATTCTGTTTCTTTTTTGGTCATTTTGTTTCTTCTTTAAGTAATTTAGTTTATTTGGTCATTTTGTGTCTTTTTTGAGTAAGTTTGTGTAATTTTTTTGGTCATTTTCTGTCTTTTTTTTTAAAAACAATTTTGTGTCTTTTAAAATAATTTTGTATCGTTTTTGGTTGTAATTTTGTGTCTTTTTTTGTAATTTTGTTTCTTTTTTAAGTAATTGAGTTTCTTTCTGTCATTTTGTGCCATTTTTGTGTCATTTTTTAAATAATTTTGTGTCTTTTTTGTAATTTTGTGTATTTTCTGTGTCATTTTGTGACTTCTTAATAATTTTGTGTCTTTTTTGGTCATTTTGTGTTTTTTCCTGTCATTTTGTGTCATTTTTGGTAATTTTCTATCATTTTGTGTCTTTTAAAAAAAATAATTTTGTGTCTTTTTGGGAAATCTGTGTATTTTTTGGTCATTTTGTGTCTTATTTGTCATTTTTTGTCTTTTTAAAGTAATTTAGTGTTTTTTCTGTCATTTTGTGTCTTTTTTTTAGTAATTTTGTGTCTTTTTTTGGTCATTTTGATACTGCCTCCAGCGGCCCCCAGGTAATTTGGGTAATTTGGTAACTGCCCTTTGCAAGCTGTGTTCTGGCGGTTTACAGCAGCATCCTTCATGGACTGAACAGGATGTGCTGGTAATAAAACTTTATTTGATTACAACCACAACAAAGCTGCCCCTCCTATCATTGTCATATAATATGAAAACCTCCCACGTAGGAAGAATACCAATTATGTTTTCATGACGAGTGTCCACATGTTTTACAAGAAGGATCTCCATGTTGGAGTCACTTCTGACAAAACACACACAACAAACAATAAAGAGGGAAAATGGGTCATTTCTCATTTCAGTACATCTGCAATTATTGTGCTTGTGTGATAGCATAAGAGAGTGATGTCATCCCCATAAAAAAACGGCATTACATGAAGGTGACATAACTATAAACAGGCGAAACCTTTCTCACAGCAGATATTTATGGCTTGGCAAACACAAGTGTAACTAATAACATTTATAATAGCTGTTTTCCATCTTGGCATGTCAGTGCCAGCAGCCTGTTATGGTGCATGTTGGCTCACAGGCACACCTAAATGGAGCAGACCTATAATTAATCTGATTACGCTAGTTACACCTGCTTTTACTGCTTTGACACCTCGAATGACTGCGGTTACAAAATACAGTTTGCATGCATTAGCATGACAGGTGGAGAAGTTTGAGCTTAATAATACAAACTCAGTTGATACGACGAATTCTGGACAAATAATGAAGCAGACAACAACTAAAACATCTCTCTGTCTGTGCATTTATATTTTATTGTTACTTTTAATCTAAGTCCTTTGCTATCAGTTTAAAGGTCCATTCTGACCTCCTGAGTGTGTAACAGTCAGCTTCAAGCCAGAGACTCCTTGGAAAGTAACAACTTGATACTTTGGTATTTGTCAGAAAAGACACAAAATTACCCAAAAAAGAATTAAATTGATCACAAAATGACACAAAATGATCAAAAAAGACACAAAATGATCAAAAAAGACACAAAATGGCCAAAAATGACATAAAATTAAGCAAAACAGGAATTGACCACAAAATGACAAAAAATGACCACAAAGTCACAAATTGACAAAAAAAGACACAAAATGACCAAAAAAGAAACAAAATGACTAAAAAAAAGGCACAAATTGACCACAAAATGATAAAAAAAGACCAGAAAAGACACAAAATGACCAAAAAAGACACAAAATGACAAAAAAAAGGAAACAAAATGACCCAAAAAGACACAAAATGACCAAAAAAAGACACAAAATGACCCAAAAAGACACAAAATGACCAAAAAAAGACAAAAAACACATTAACACATGAACACTTTAACACAGTGGAGACAGAGCTGACTTCCAAAATGATTTGGCGACCCCCAGAAATCATCTCGCGACCCCAATTGGGGTCTGGACCCCAAGGTTGAGAATAGCTGCTCTGTGGTACGGTGTTGCCCTCAGACAACATTCCCAATTTTGGGAATTTCTGTCAGATTTCTACAATGCATGTTTTTGAGTGATGTGATACTTTAAAAAGAGGGAAGAGTCTAGGGAACCAATAGCAAAGCTTTAATCTGTCACATGACCTTCAGGAGGCCATATTGAAACACTATTTTTTAGACTTTTACAAAGGAAACAGCTTTGCCATTTTGCGCCACAAAAAAATCACTCAAAACATAATTTCCTGCCTCTTTTCCATCTAGAAAAAAAATATTCCTACTGATAGGAGAGAAAAGCTTCATTTCTGATAGTTTCATCCACTTAGACTGTTGTAGACATTCATTTCAATGGGTCGTTGGTTCAATGGTTCAATGGTTCCTACAGGCAACATTCACAAAAGTGTTCTTAAGACAAAACTTAATTCTTAAGAGAAAAGACAAGATGTTCCTAAGAATGTTCTTAAATGATATTCACCTTTTTTTATAGAATTGTTGTATGTCTTAGGAACTTCTTAGTTTTCTCACTTAGGGCATTCTTAGATTTTTAACTTAAGATCACTAGATCATAAACATCATACACTAAATATTATAGAAATCAAGTAAAGTAGAGAAGTAAAGGAGTAAATCCAAACAAGACTTTTCTTTCCACTGTATCTGTTTTCAGACTGCTGAGGGATTCTCTTAAAGAAGAAATATGAGAAGAAATCTAAGAACTTTGTTTTCAAGAATCTCATTTGTTCTCAAGTTCTATCTTAGGAAAAAACTTAAGAAGAAAGTTAAGAAAAAAGCTAAAGAAAAGATAAGAATTTCTTCATGAATACCAAATCTTCTTAAATTGTGTCTTAAGAGCAGAGTTAAGAAAAAAGTGGTACTTAAGAAGCGTTTTTTTCTTAAGAATGCTTTGTGAATCTGGCCCCTGGTCCTCATGCTGCACTGCAAAAAAGGTGTTTAGTCTAAAACCAGATAAAAACAGTAAATCTGAGGGAAATGATCTTGCTGCATGGACAGATAATTTACCTTGACAAGATTTATTAAATTAAGATTGTTAAATCCAGAAATAAGCATGTTGAACGCTTAAAACAAAAAATTAACTCTTAAAACAAGATAAATTATCTAACACTTCTAAATCTAAAGTTTTTATTTATCTTGGTAAGAAACAAATAATTTGCAGTGTGCTACTCTGCTCGGGCAATAATAATAATAATTTAAGAAATCTTGTCAAGGTAAATTATCTGTCCATGCAGCAAGATCATTTCCCTCAGATTTACTGTTTGATCTGGTTTTTAGACTAAACACCTTTTTTGCAGTGTGGACCTGATTTGAATATTCAACAGAAACAAATGTTACACAAGAAAGTATTTGTGCTGGAAAAGGGGGAAATGCGCCATGCTGTATTTAAAATCCATTAACCACATTATGCATGCATGTATATATATATATGTATATATATATATATATATATATATATATACAGTACAGGCCAAAAGTTTGGACACACCTTCTCATTCAATGCGTTTTCTTTATTTTCATGACTATTTACATTGTAGATTCCCACTGAAGGCATCAAAACTATGAATGAACACATATGGAATTATGTACTTAACAAAAAAAGTGTGAAATAACTGAAAACATGTCTTGTATTTTAGATTCCTCAAAGTAACCACCCTTTGCTTACTAGAATATAAGACATGTTTTCAGTTATTTCACACTTTTTTGTTAAGTACATAATACCACATGTGTTCATTAATAGTTCTAATGAATTTACAATGTAAATAGTCATGAAAATAAAGGAAAAACATTGAATGAGATGGTGTGTCCAAACTTTTGGCCTGTACTGTATATACATATATATATATAGCAATATTACAGACAATAATAACCAAAAGCACCCCACTTTCCTTAAAAGATAAATAATGCATAAGTGTTTAGAATCATATATATATATATATATATATATATATATATATATATATATATATATATACATATATATATATAAAACATCTGCATTATTGTGTGATGTGTGAGTGAATTTAGGTGAGGAGTATTGTAATGAATGTTTTACTGTCGTCAGCCAGATAAAAAAGCATCTGGCAGAAATCCAACTTTTTTCTTCATAAAGTATGAAAGGAAAAATGGATATAATGATCCGTTCTAATAATAAAAAAAGATATTCAAACACACAGCCAGCATGAAATAACATGGGGAATGAATGCATGTTGTGCATTATAAGGTGTTTATATGTTATATGCATCAAGGGTTAAGTAATCCATATATATATATATATATATATACAGTACAGGCCAAAAGTTTGGACACACCTTCTAATTCAATGTTTTTCCTTTATTTTCATGACTATTTACATTGTAGATTCATCAGAACTATGAATGAACACATATGGAATTATGTTCTTAACAAAAAAAGTGTGAAATAACTGAAAACATGTCTTGTATTTTAGATTCCTCAAAGTAACCACCCTTTGCTTACTAGAATATAAGACATGTTATTTCACACTTTTTTGTTAAGTACATAATTCCACATGTGTTCATTCATAGTTTGATGAATCTACAATGTCAATAGTCATGAAAATAAAGGAAACACATTGAATGAGAAGGTGTACTGTATATATATATACATACATATCAATATTACTGACAATAATAACCAAAAGCAACCCACTTTCCTTAAAAGATAAATAATGTATAAGTGTTTAGAATCATATACATATATCTATAAAACATCTGCATGAATGTGTGATGTGTGAGTGAATGTAGGTGAGGAGTATTGTAATGAATGTTTTACTGTTGTCAGCCAGATAAAAAAAGCATCTGGCAGAAATCCAACATGTGATGTATGCACATAGTAAATAACAGTCAACACATCACAGAGCACAGAGTCACTGATGACTCCAGACATGATCAATCGATCTCCATCAGCTAGAGTTTCTAACGTAAATAGCCGGATGAGCGTTACATGGGGAGATGTGATGGAATCAGTGGGATCTGCTACTGGGAACCACTTGACGAAGCCAAATCTGAAGGAGCAGTAATCATTTGGTAAATGACAATAGAGGAGCAGGCTGGAGGAGCTGTCTGCCTTGTTCTCCTCATCAGAAATCCTCTCAGCTTTGACTCACTCTGTCATCACCCTCTTCATTTGACTCGTCTTAATCACGTACTCGGGATTGAAACGCTTTGAAAAATTGACAGCATCATTATTTAGTCCATCACGACCCAGAAGAAAGACCTCACAAGGCTCCTTCGCTCTCTTTCATGCCGTTTGAAGTCCAGATGGCGGCTACGTTTCCTTTAGAAAAAGACATAATTAATCTGAAAATAATACCTATAAATGAGTTTTTGAGGAGGAGCTGGTGCTGTTTGCAAAATAACACGGGCTCCGTATGAATTTATGATGCTTGTCCTAGTTGGAAAAGTCAAACTCTGACTGATGTTTAACAACTGGAAGGCCTCACACACACACACACAACATGAACATTAAGAACAATAGCAAACTGTTTTATCACATAACACAAAGAATCCTCATATTCTCTGAAAATGCTTAATTTTGTAGATAATATTAAATGAGTCCTACAATGGTTTAAAGTATGGGTCTCAAACTCACGACATGCGGGCCAATTGTGGCCCTCGTGATGATATTTTGTGGCCCCCACCTTGATATGAAAGTTTAATGTGAGTTTTATATGAATGGCTCTTTACTGTGTTGTGTGTGGAAGGTCCCTTTAATTTAATTTTTAATTTTAATCTCATTTTGTGTCTTTTTTCAAATAATTTTGTGTCTTTTTTTCAAATAATTTTGTGTCTTTTTTAATAATAAGTAATTTAGTGTTTTTTAAATTCATTTTGTGTCTTTTTTTGGTCATTTTGTGTCTTTTTTTTTTTAGTAATTTTGTGTCTTTTTGAAAATATTTTTGTGTCTTTTTTTAAAAATAATTTTGTGTCTTTTTTAATAATAAGTAATTTAGTGTTTTTTTCAGTCATTTTGTGTCTTTTTTTGGTCATTTAGATACTGCCTCCAGCGGCCCCCAGGTAATTTGAGCCATGGTTTAAAGAGAAATAGAAAATTATGAGTGGAACAAACATTGGAACAAGTCTTCCTATACTATGTTAAACATATTTGTCTTCCATTTTAATTATAGCTAAAGTTCAATTAAAAGTTTAACAAATGCTGATGTTTCCAAAGTGAGTGAGTAATCACATTTAATAATTACTTTCTCAATATTGACTAAAATAAGCGTGCATATGATTGGTACCATAATGGTGCAGCCCTAGTGTAACTAGTGATGGATCCTCACAGTCTATAAAAACTCTTCTGTCCTCTGGGGGGCATTGATCAGCTGACAGAACAATAAAGAAACTGGCTGCAGGCAAACAGGACATTTCATCATCTGGACGGACAAACGAAGGCCTCCTTTCATACTGTAGTATTTTAAAAAACAGTTAAACAAATGGTTTATTTTGTTAAAAAAGAACATTCAGGTCAACATGGGTGGGAGTTGTGAGTTAATCCTGTGAGTCGGTGGGATGCCAAACACACACACAGCAGGGCTCAAATCCAGCAGCTTAAAGCCGGGGTAGGCCGTTTTCTGGAAATGGCAAAAAAGAAAAAAAACACAAACAAAAAGGCCAGAATTAAAAAAATAGAGCCCTCCTCTAGCAGCAGCAGAGAGCCTTTGGCTACAGGTAGCAGGAGGCTAACCTGTTAGCAACATTACCATCCATCTCCAAAAAAAAAGAAGGTTATTATAGTTAACGAAATAACGAAAACTAGAATTGAAAAAAACATTTTTGTTAACTGCAATATAAATAAAAACACTGTATTTCGTGGTTACAAAACTAACTAAAATTATAGTGAAAATGTCCTTTGTTTTCGTCTTTGTCAACTTTTTTCACACGTAAACCTTATTGGTTGATATAAAATCTATTTCATCTATCTGGTTTAATGACTTAATAAACTTATTGGGGCTGAGATGGATCAGACAAAGGAAATAAAGCAAATATAAATAAAACATTAATTGTGACTTTTTAAAATCTCGCACACAACAAATTTCCTGTTACAACAATACTAAAACTAACTAAAAATAAAAACGAATTAAAAACTAGCAAACTCACTCTAAAAACTCATTTAAACTAACTGAATTTGAAAACAAAATAAAAAAAAAATCACAACGAAATTAAAACTAAAACTAAAACTAATGAAAAATCCAAAACTATTACAACCTATATTATACCGTCCTTTAAAAACACTTTGCTGATTTTGACACATTTTATTGGGTTTATTGTCAGACTCTCTATTTGATAAGTCCATCTTGATTTGTCTGAGATGCTTTGCAGGGCAGACAGCTGTTGCAAATATTGCAATAACAACTTTTTCTGCAGGATTTCCAGCCATTGAATCAGACTTTCACCATCTGAAGGGACGTGCACGCGCATCTACGGTTATATAACAGCCGATTCCTGTAGTGACCTACGATTGGCCAAAGTCTCCCATATGGGGCTAGATTTTCTAACAGGAGGTACAGAAGACTAGTTTTCTGTCAGACCACTAAACCCTCTGGAGTCCACGAAAGCGCCGGAGCACGACTTCTTCATAAGGTCAAAAAAAGACACAAAAATGTCCAAAAAAGACACAAAATTACCACAAAAAAAAGACACAAAAAGACACAAAATGACTAGAAAAAAGACACAACAGACACAAAATGACCAAAAAAGACACAAAATGACTGAAAAAAGACACAAAATGACCAAAAAAGACACAAAAGACACAAAATGACCAAAAAAAGACACAAAATGACTGAAAAAAGACACAAAATAACAAAAAAGGCACAACAACAGACACAAAATGACCAAAAAAAGACACAAAAAAGACACAAAATGACAAAAAAGACACAAAATAACTAAAAAAAGACACAAAAAAGACATGAAAAGGTTTTCAAAAATGGACAAAATAGTGCAAGACTCTATAGAGTTAAATTACAAGGTTAATATGGATTGCTGCCAAAAAAAAAAAAAAACAACTATAGCTTTAATTCATAATTCCTTCATTGGGGACATAAATTAGGGCACGAACAGTAAAATAAATGATAACTTGGAGTGTAAATGCTGACCAATAAAAGCTCCATGTACACAACACATGTGTCATTTTAGCCTTTTAATGTGTAGCAGCTACACAGTGGGTGAGTTTTTTTGGTTAACACAATCTGGTGGAACGAGGACAACGTGTCCCAGCGTGTGTGTGTGTGTGTGTGTGTTTTATTTTAGCTCTTCCTTCCAATTGCTGCTACGACTCATTGGCTCTCATTCTCAAACACAAGGCAAGAGTCAGGAATGCTATTTATTAGTGTCCCGCCACATCAAGGGGATGAGTGGGTATTACTCATCCTCTGAGTGTGTGACTGACATTTGCTGTTCACTTCGCCAACTTCCGAGCTGCAACTGTCCCTGCAACTGAATCCAGGAAAAGACTGAGAGACAGAGTGAGGAGGAGGAGAAAGAGAGGCAGAAATAATGAGGCCTGGGTTCAATCGCCCAGGCAGACGTTTGTGTTGTCTGTTAACCGACATGTCTCTTGATGATCACGTCTTTGTCCATCTGACCCATGTGGTGGGAGTGTGTCCTTTATGAAAGTCCTCCCAGGAGCACAAGAGAAATGAAAGAAAAGAAGCTGTGGCATTTGCTTCACAGGAAATGCTCTGTATACAGCAACAAAAATGCTCTTTTTCAAAATTCAATTAATATTTTTATGACTTTTACAGGCCCAGAAAGGCTACCGCCCCTCTTGATTTTAAGGGATGTAATAAATCTAATGTGTTAAATATAGATGAGTCAGCATTTAATTCATTAGTGGGACAAAAACAACTAAATCAGGGCTACTTTAAACGATTATTCATTTATTTAAATAGAAAGATCACTATAGAAAAGTTTAAAAATAAAGGCTATATCGCGAGAATAAGGACATGTTTAACATCCCTCCTGCAGTATACACAGGTAACCTCACCTAGTGGTAACCTCACCTAGCAGTAACCTCAGCTAGCGGTAACCTCACCTAGTGGTAACCTCACCTAGCAGTAACCTCACCTAGCGGTAACCTCACCTAGTGGTAACCTCACCTAGCGGTAACCTCACCTAGTGGTACCCTCACCTAGCGGTAACCTCACTTAGCGGTAACCTCACCTAGTGGCAACCTCAACTAGTGGCAACCTCACCTAGCGGTAACCTCACCTAGCGGTAACCTCACCAAACGGTAACCTCATCTAGTGGTAACCTCACCTAGTGGTAACCTCGCCTAGTGGTAACCTCACCTGGCGGTAACCTCACCTAACAGGGAGATGAAAATGCTGAATATCTCAAAAAGAAAAAGAGAGGGTACCATGAAAGTCACATTGAGTTCGGCTACATAGAAGCAACGGACAATGGGGGGGTCGCCAAAGTTTACAGTGGTAAAAATGTGGGTCCCTCAAGAAAAAGGTTGGGAACCACTGTGCTAAGAAATGATTCAAGGAGCCTGTAAATGTGACAGTAATATAAAGATATGCATACTAAATAAAAATGATGAATATCATCATGATGAGTATCTGAGTTGACTACCAGCAGGAATCTTTGTGTAAAATATCCACAAATAAATTAAGTTTACTTCTTCATAATAAATTAATATTTGACTCACAGATTACATGGTTTAAATATCTGTAATAATAAGTGTAAAATCAGTCAGTACAACACATTTTTTTTAAGTAAATCATAAGCAAATTTGCAGGTATATCCTACAAATGTTTTCAATTATATTTACTCAGTTTGTTTAGTGATTTCTACTCAGGTTTTCCATATGGTTAACATAATATTTCAGTTACATTTTACTCAATTTATGTGGTAATTGAGCCAAAAAGTCAATTCATCCAGACGAACTTGAAAATATTACTTAAATTTACTCATTACTCATGTTTTGTTTGACCAATTTGTAACAATGTTGCACTGATTGAATTATAAGTAATATGCAGTATACATTTCTATCAGGGAGATGGAGTAAACAACTCTGGTAATGCAAAAGTGTTTAATAATAAGTGACTTTGCTCAGTGGAGAAAAAAAAAATCTCATCTTTAAAACATGTCTGCTGCTGGAGTGTCAGCTTCTTGTCATTTTAAGAGCACATCCACACAGGAAGTCAAACCAGATCACATCCTCCACCACTTCCACAATCCTCTCAATCCTGTCCTCCATCTTTTTTTCCAAGGCCTGAGTGAAAAAAAAAATCTTGATTTCTGCCGCTTTAACATCTGACATTAGGCAGCTCGTCTGATCTCGACTCGAAACGCCGCACGAGCAAAAAAACAGGAACTGAGAATATGAGATGAGCGCTGGGGAAGTTTGTTTTCTGTCACCTCCTGAGATCCTCAGATTTGTCAAACGACGCGTCATTTTGACACCAGTAGGACAGCATGTTATCAGCAGAAGTGTCCTGTTGTGACGGCATCTCCCAAAAAACCAAATAACACACTAGCTGGGTGCCATCGGGGCTGTGAAAGACATTTCCCAAAAATATTAGACAAGGGAACATTAACCCTCTGGGGTCTATGATCACGAGAAGTTTAACAAAAAAACATTCAACAATGACACTCCCAGGTCATGTAAAACCAAAGATATGATAATAAGATAAGATAATAATCATAATATATAATTTCGCACAGTTTGTTTTGAAGAGTTGCAGCTAATAAGGAAAAAACGCCTATAAATATACATGTTTTTATGGGACTTTTTTTGTACATAGTTTTATTATATTTAAATTTTTACCTTTTTATATGTTCATATTTGTATCCGATGTTTACATTTTCAAGTTCCAAAACAGTTCATTGAGCATATTTGTGGTTTTTGTTGTAGTAAATAGTATCATTTTTCAACTCGGATTTCATGTGTATTTTTGGGTTCAATATGTTGATAAAGTAGGTTAAATCGAAAAAATTATTGTCAGATCATATAGGTGAAGGAATAATGGATACCAAATATGGGTATAGAAAACATTTTTTATGTGCTACATGGAGGGCAAAATCAAAAGTATTCAAAAACGGCCAAAATAGGCAAAAAATACAGCTTTTCCTCAATAGTTTTTCTTTCTGAAGACATTTTAAACACTATGCAGTATAGTAGTTTACTAGTATGGGGGTCTATAAAATAAAAGCACCAAGATTAGCAATGCACCAACTCTATTCGCCTCCTCAACTCAATATAAGTGATGCACTAACTTTTAACTGCTCTTAATTTTTTTTTTTCTCTCTTATTCTATTAGTCAGGCGGTTTAGATAAATAAAGGGGACACGCCGGACAAAAGCACCACATTTTTTCCATGTTCTCTATATCCAAATAATAACCATGTGCTTACCACTTGTTTGTTTGTTTGTTTGTTCGAGTTTCTAAGCTTGTTCAATGTTTATTTAGAGCAGTTCCTTTGTTAAGTGCTCTGTTTACTTCAACATAAGTGATGCACTAACTTTTTAACTGCTCTTAATTGTCTTTTTCTTCTTTTTTTCTTCTATGTTTTAACTGCATTCTCAACTGCTGTATGTTTTTAATTAAATTCTGTATCTTTACGGTGAGCCGAAGGCAAATTTCCACCATGGTGGATAATAAAGATTTATTGTATTGTATTGTATTATAAGTTTCAATTTTGGGTAGGAGCCACTTCATTAAGATTGCAGTTTGGAGATGGCAGCCATATAAAATCTATGAGAACCAATATATCTTCGAAGCCACTCAGAAGGTCAATATTGGTGTCAAAATCTACATTTTCTGGGTCAAAGAATCATTTAAAGCTATTGAGAATATCACTTGATGATTATTATAATAGGTCATAAACAGTGCATGTATTCTGAAAAATTGATAACATGCACTAAAGGTGCAAGTGTCTGTGGTGCAAGGTGCTCATGCATGGCACACTGGAATTAATAAATAATAATAAAGTTGAATTAAATGTATTCATGTTATCAATTTTTCAGAATACATGCACTGCATATGACCTATACTAATATATGTCAGAACGCTTAGGAACTGAGTTGGAAATTAAGTTATATATATTGCCAAAATGAACATCAAATAATCATCGAGTGATATTTTTAAGAGCTTTAAATGATTCCTTGACCCCAAAAATGTAGATTTTTACACTAAAATTGACCTTCGTAGTGGCTTGGAAGATATATTGGTTCTCATAGACCTTATATGGGTGCCATCTCCGATCCAAAATCTTGATGAAGTGGCGCCCATCAAAAATTGAAACCTATAGTGATAGAGAGCATGTGGAAAATATGTGGTGCTTTTGTCCGGCGATGTTTTAACTGCATTCTCAACTGCTGTATGTTTTAATGAAATTCTGTATCTTTAATTTCCACCATGGTGGATAATAAAGATTTATTGTATTGTATTGTATTGTATTGTATTGTATGCAACAGGGGGCCATTTTCATCCTTAGTGGGAGAATCTCTTCTAGTTTCTCTGTTATGATCTAAAATGTTTGTCATTATCAAAAAATTTAGAACTTCGAGAGTCTTTTAAGTCATCAGATATTGTTGCATTTTGCAAGAAAAATACTTTCACCCTTTATACAGTGCAAAAAAACACTTTAAACAGAAAAAAATCAGGTGTTTTTGTAAATGTAATTGTTCTCTTAAATGCCGATAAAGCCTGGACATTTTAAACGCTATGCAGTATAGTAGTTTACTAGTATGGCGGTATGAAATGGCTTCTAGCGGTCTATAAAATAAATGCACCAAAGATTACCAATGCAATGCAACAGGGGGCCATTTTTTTATCCTTAGTGGGAGAATCTCTTCTAGTTTCTCTGTTATGATCTAAAATGTTTGTCATTATCAAAAAATGTAAAAGCTCGAGAGTCTTTTAAGTCATCAGATATTGTTGCATTTTGCAAGAAAAATACTTTCACCCTTCAAAAAAGGTGAAAAATAAATAAATTCAAGTGTTTTTGTATATGTAATTGTTCTCTTAAATGCCGTTAAAGCCTGTATTTGGTGGTGACAAAATAAAACAGAAACATTTGGCGTTATGTCCGACTTCTTCGCCGGTCATTTGGTGCGAACACATTTTATCCACAAACTCAACATATGTCTGTCTGTCTGTCTGTCTGGCTGGACCCCGGTCTCCAGCCGATGGCCAATAAACTAAATTCTGTGCATGTTGACAATGTCCCATTTCATGTGGAAGCCCGAGGAGTCAAACACATCCCCAGCTGGGGGCTCGTTTTTCAAATGGCTCCCCCACAGAGCTCCAAGCTAGCCCAGGCTGGAGAGAGGCGAAGACAGAGCGAGGAGCTCTGAGATGAAGACCTGCTGCTGGTTTGGCTAAATGGTGACAGAATGGAGCTTTCATTGCCAGGGACGTCCATTAATATAGACCCAAATGTCAAACACTCATTGTGGCCGTCTATGCTGGAATAAGAGAATAACCAGCGTTTTCCGGAGGGAGATGGCTACCTGCGGTGAGAGGAGAATGCCATGCAGAGATACACTTCGCTGGGAGTACAGCAGGGCGCTTGATGCCGGTCCACGACCGTACAGCGGAAAATAAAAGAGAGATCCGACCCGGGGTTTTTGGGAATAAAAGCTTGGCGCTCAACGGAACAGATTCTTTCTCCTTCATCTGGCTACCTGTGGTTTCTGGGTTTCAAGTCTTTGCTCTTCTATCACGAAACCCCGCTGCGATAAGAAATAATTTCAAAAACATTCCAAAAATGGTAGAAGTTGGAACTGGGTGATTTTTTTTTTTTACTTCGTTATTCAATTTTTCCCCCGTTTTTTGTTACTTTTACTTACGCGAAGCGACATTTTTGACCAAAAATTAAATTTTATTCAAACAGCAACAACTAAAATTCTTCCGTACGCTCGTACCGGATACACTGCAAACGCCCCATTACCAATATCTGTCTTGCTTCAAGTAAAAAAAAAAAATGAAAAAAAAGTGTCTTAACCCGCTGTGCTTTTGAAACCCCAGGAAAACGTCAATGGGCAAAATACAAAATGGTTGTCCACGGGAGAGCGGTGGGTCAGCATGTGTGTGTGTGTGTGTGCAAACGTGGATCAGTGGAGACCCCCTACCTGGGCATCGCGCTTCCTCCATTCCTGGGTGTGCTGCTGGTGCTGTTGCAGGGCGGCCCTGGCCTGCCTCTCCAGGCTGCTCACCTCCCACTGGCGCTCCTGGACCAGGCTGTCCTTTTCCGCGCTGTGCTGCTGCTGTAGCCGCGTCCTCTCCTGCTCGTGCTGCATGCGCTGCTCAGCCATCTGATTGGACAAGCAGGCAAAGAGAGACTTCATCAGCCAACACACACTCAGAGCAATCCTGTCGTCATGACAACTTGTCCATCCACTGATCCATTCATCCTTTCTTCGTCCTATTCCATAAACCCCTTCTCTCTGCACGTAGAACACCCATGTGCCCTAGCAATTTCGGGCGAAATTGGTAAAAAAATAAAAATAAAAAAAAAGGTGGGAAAAAAATGCGGGAAAAGTTTCTCCGCTTCCTCACATTGTCTGTCAGAGGAACGACATGATGTGATGTGTTTACATCTGGCTTGCACCCCCGCCCTCCCACCTCTACTGGCAATTGTACAGACCTCAATGTCCCACTCCTCTCTCTCTTCAAATCTGTCCCCCTCGCCCTATTCTGCCATCGGCATATAAAAGAGCAGCTAGTTTGGGCTATGCATGCAAGCTGGTAGGGGTTAGCCATCTGGCTGCAGTAACTACCCGATGCCCCATGCTATGCGCCTGACAGCATGCGAAAATCGGCTTAGGCGATGACTATGATGATCATTATAAACCCAAATCAGAAAAAAAAAATGAAGAGGTCGGCGAGGACAGCGAGAACTTGAAGGTGAACCACGGAGACGCTTAAACATTCTTGATAGTGCGTTTTTACCTGTAATTACATTCTTTGGATTAATTCGACCATTTTCAAATCCATTCACTTTCGATATCAGTTTCCATGTTTTCACAATTAACGGGATTATGCTCAAGCGGGGCTGCAAGCATTGGGTTTTATGCGACTAATGAAGGATATATGAAGTCAGACTGTAGCTTACGGTACAAACATACAGTAGACTTTAGTTGCAATGAGTTACAACCAGCTACACACAATACAGTAGAAGGAAATAAAACACTTCTAATGGGGCACAAAGCTCCAATTTTTCAGGGCTTAATCATCCTGGCAGCTGAAGCAAGTCTGCATCCCAGCACGACTGTGAGCGGAGTCACCTGCTGAGAGGTGAGCCTTGGCAGCAGAGCTCCCAAGCCCAAGCCCCCCAAGCCTTTCCCAGGCTCCGTTCCCTTCCCACTCCCCCATGGCGGGGGGGACCAGTGACCCCCACACCATCCCGCCGTGCAACCCCAGCCAGAGAGCCTTGAAAGGACAGCAGGGGCTTGGGGCCCATTCGCTTCCCTGCTTTGAAGCTAATCCCCTGCACATTGTGCTTGACGGCACCCTACCTGGCCTGCCAGAGAAGCGGAGATCCACGGCCTCTGTGCCCGGTGCCTGCTCTATCCACGGGCCTATCTTCGGACGTTGCATGCTATTCAGAGCAGGTGATGAATGAGGGACTATCTACAGGAAGCCGGATCCCCTGTCCCAGCACTGGGAGGAAGGCCACAATGGACGCTTCGTTTGGGCAAGCCAAGAATTTACCCCGCAGGTTTTGAGAGAGCTTTGCTAAATGCCCTTCTGAAAAGGGCAACGGGAAGAACTATAGCTGGATAAAAATGTATTTTGTGTCTGTGGCTCAGTTAATGGCATGGCGGACACACAAACACACACACATACCCCCAGGATACCTCACACTCCCAATTTTTCCAATGCATAATAGTTCACAATGCTCCATTAGGCAAACACTGTGCAAAATGTGGGCAACATCACCAATGCTGGGTCTTGTTGGTTTTCTGAGAATCTGTTGCACCTACTGGTACCTTGTTTGCCATGTAGCAATAAAAAATATACTAAAAACCTGGATTGATCTGGTTAGTCACATTGGACTGCTATTATATTGAACACTACTGTATATTAGTAATGTTGGTAGGCTCATTTAGACTAAATAGGCTCTGTTCTTCCTCATCAAAAGGCTCAAAATAAGGTTTGCGGCTCCATTACAACATGTTTTCTCTTTATTTGGCCAACAATGGCTCTTCTGTTAGTAAAGGTTGCAGACACAATACAGTAGAAGAAAATAAAACACTTCTAATGGGGCACAAAGCTTCAATTTTTCACACACATACCCTCAGGATACCTCACACTCCCAATTTTTCCAATGCATAATAGTTCACAATGCTCCATTGGACAAACACTGTGCAGGATGTGGGCAACATCTTCCACATGGTGCCACTGGCGATGTTGACTACGGTGCATTCCACAGACAAATTTGCACCTTCGCCTTCATTTTCCATAATGAATAGACACAAATGAGATCCACAGCCAGAACACGTTGTCCCTCAGGGATAGTCAGCTTCATACAGCAGCACAAGTTACAGCTGACAGACTAGATAAGCAGGCAATTGCTTCGAGAACTCCCCAGCAGGACAGCAGGACCAGAAACGGTAACAGAAAGTAGGGGGGAGGACATCGTGGCTTACTGTTCGCTCCTGTTTAGAGTCTCGGGCCACGGGGGGTTTTTTTGGAGGAAAGAGGGGATCTGAGGTGAAACGAAGATGAAGAAATGGGCAAGATAGATCCATTGTGAGCAAAAAAAACAGCTAAAGAAAAAGACGGAGAGGAGATGACAGGGAGCAGACCCAGCAAGGAGCCTGGTTGTGACATCACGTAGCGCCAGCGTGCAGCGGAGGATGCTGGGTGCTGCGGTTCTTAAAGGGACCGGCGTGGCGTTTATGAGGAGAAGACTGAGTCGGTGATAGCACAGCTTGGTGCCACAGATACAGAGTGGGTCGGGTGTTAACGCACAGCACGACTCCTGTCAGCCTGGCCTGACATGGCTGTGTGTGTGTGTATGTGTGTGTGTGTGTGTGTGCATTGCTGCATTGAGACAGGACAGTGAGGTAATGGGCTTCTTTCAGCCCCAGGGGGGAAATCTAAAATGTTTGGGAAGGAGGAAGAAAGAAGAGGCCGTTGAGGAGAGCTGAACAGAAGCCTGTCTGGTCTCAGCAGGGGAGCCTGTGGGTGAGTGTGGGAGGGGAGGGGAGGCAGACAAACCGCTTATTCCTCACTGTAGGTTTTGAACTGAAGATGGCCAGTGAGTGCTGCTGAATATAAGTAGGTTTGTGTGTCCAGTAGGTGCACTATACACTATAAAGTCTCTGAAGTAGACTCCTTTATTGCTTCCACCATAGGAGTGATTTTTACAGTTTATTGTCAGCAGGATCGCCCAAAACTACTGGATCAATTTTCATTAAACTTGGTGGAAGGTTGGAAGGAAGAACCAAGCAGGAACCTCAGGGCCTTAAACCTGCAAGTCAGTTTGTATGATAGTCAATAAAGCTCCGTTTACATGATGGAGGTCTGAACAGAAGACGCAAAAGTGGCGTCTCGTCTTCACTTTTTATTCTGCGTTTAGACGAGTGTTTTCAGAAGGAAATCTGCTGCATACGGTGATCTAAAGTGTGTGAATGTGATTGGGTATGCAGCCAGGCGGCATCACTTAAAGCCATAAGAGCATCTCTGGGCATGTGGAAGTTTTCATCAGCTACTCCTTCCACAAAGTTCTCCACCATCACTAGATCTCCCAGGTCTCCTCCAAAGCCGTCTGGCTGTTTTTGGTCATTTTGCATCTTTTTTGGTCATTTTGTGTCTTTTTTGGTCAATTTGTGTCTATTTTGTGGTCAATGTGTGTCTTTTTTGTCAGTTTGTCTTTCTTTGGCCATTTTGCATCTTTTTTTGTGGTTATTTTGCATCTTTTTTGGTCAATTTGTGTGGGTTTTTTTGTGTCATTTTGTGTCTTTTTCGGTTATTTTGTGTCTTTTTTTGGTTATTTTGCATCTTTTTTTGGTCAATTTGTGTCTTTTTTGTCATTTTGTATCTTTTTTTGTCATTGTGTCTTTTTTCTTGGCCATTACTTCTCCTTCCACAAAGTTCTCCACCATCCACTAGATCTCTCAGGTCTCCTCCAAAGCCGTCTGGCTCGCCTCCGACGAATTGCTGCATCCAGAATGTGATTCCAGATCCTTCTCTGTTCACTAATACTATCTGTACATATCCTGTACATTTGGTGGAAAGACTCCTGTAAGTTTATTAGAGCTGCCAGAGCAGCTTGAAGGTCCCACGCATGGAAATAATCCCACATGTTTGTTTATTTCCTGTACTGGAGCATTGATGTGACGTAAACACATACGTGACGTGAGCAGATCAGATCAGAGTTTTGTGTCTTGTCAGTGTAGACGACACGCTACGGATTACACTTTTAGGAGGAACTGTCTTCATTTCAGATAGGCTACTCATTATTTTTTACATTGAACATGTGATTATCTATAGTCTATAGATGGATATAGTCAGATTGCAAGAGAAATACAGGAAGAATTTCAAGCATTTACAAGCACTTTATCCAAAATCGAAGCACTTTTAACGTTTAAATTCAAGCATTTTCAAGGATTTCAAGCACCCGTGGAAAACCTTGTTATTACTGTATAAAATCACAATCACAGGGTACATAAACTAAATATTTTCTCCTTTCGTTAACATTGTAAGACTGGGCTTGGCCTTGGTGGGAGTCTTTGTCTGCAGAGCTCCCTTCTGGCTATCTACTGTTCCAGTTTAACATCTGAAGAACGAGGAACGCTGTTGAGGTTTCCCTTAACTCTCGAGGTCCTGACCCCAAACCAGCCGTCTGACCTCACTGCATCACACCGACGTCAAGAGGCAGAGCTCTGTGAGGACGCCGTGACGTCCAGCTGGAGAACAGCTCCTTCATACATTAGTTCCCTTTTTAAAGTCCCATTGAAGCCGCCCTCCAGAGAATGTTTCTTTTGTGAGCGTCTGAATGGACAAACTTGACCCCTGCAATCTTGTGACACCAATCTGTGTGCAGTGGAGGCACAATGCACACATGCACGGGTACGCATAAAGCAAAAAAACTAGAATTTAAAAAAAACGATAACTGAAACTGTATTATGTGGTTACAAAACTAACTAAAACTAACTAAAATTATAGTGAAAATGTCCTTAGTTTTCGTCTATCAACTTTAAAAGTTATCAACTTTTTTTCATTCATAATTCCAGGAGAAGCACCAGTGAAATCACCGTAATGACACCAAATTGGCTGTAAAGAGCAACTTCTTAGCTTTCAGAAAACATTGGAAATTTTCCGATAGCGTAATCCGTTCAGTTATTAAGGTAATCCGAAGTGTGCTTGAGCAAACATGTCACCGGCTCAACACTCTTTGGATGTTTGATTAACCGAAGAAATAAAAAAGGAAAAATTTATTACGACCTCTTTGAATCTTGCATTACAAAGCCCCTTCCAAATAAACTAAAACGAACACTAAAACTAATAAAAACTAAACTAAAAACTTGCAAACTCACTCTAAAAACTCATTAAAACTAACTGAATTTGAAAACAAAAATTCACAACGAAATTTAAACTAAAACTAATGAAAAATCCAAAACTATTAAAACCTTGGCATATAAAGTACTTGTGGTGGTGCGGATGTGTGCGCTGAATCCCAGTTTGCAGAATGCACACACAAGATAAAACGATTGTGTGCACACGTCACACACACACACACACACACACACACACACACACACATCATCTGCATACAGATAAATCCCCTCTGTTTTTTTCTACCCTTCTAACTGTGCAGCTGATGTCACCAGCACTCATATCAGCATCATCACACAGACAGGCCCTTTGTCTTTATATGGTTTTTATCTTGAAGAAACTTCTCTGTAGCAGAAGAGGAAAATCGTCACTTCAATATTTTCTTGCGACGCTTTGATTACTTACAAAATGAGAGCTGAAGATAACACTCTCTAAAACAGGGGTCTCAAACTCAAATTACCTGGGGGCCACTGGAGGCAGCATCAAAATGACCCAAAAAAAGACACAAAATAAAAAAAAAAAGGACACAAAATGACCCAAAAAAAAGACACAAAATGACTAAAAAAAGACACAAAATGACCAAAAAAAGACATAACGTTACTAAAAAAAGACACAAAATGACCCAAAAAAAGACACAAAATGACAGAAAAAAAAACGAAATTACTTAAAAAATGACACAAAATGACCAAAAAAAGACACAACATTACTAAAAAAGACACAAAATGACGCAAAAAAGACACAAAACTACTTAAAGAAGGCCTGTATAGTTGGACACAAGTTACGTAGACACACAAAAAGGGAGCTGAAGATAACACTCTCTAAAACAGGGGTCTCAAACTCAAATTACCTGGGGGCCACTGGAGGCAGCATCAAAATGACACAAAAAAGACACAAAATTACTAAAAAAAAGACACAAAATGACCAAAAAGACACAGAATTATCAAAAAAAGACACAAAATGACCAAAAAGACACAAAATTACCCAAAAAAGACACAAAATGACCAAAAAAGGACACAAAATGACCCAAAAAATACACAAAACTACTTAAAAATGGCCTGTATAGTTGGACACAAGTTACGTTAACACACAAAAAGGGAGCTGAAGATAACACTCTCTAAAACAGGGGTCTCAAACTCAAATTACCTGGGGGCCACTGGAGGCAGCATCAAAATGACCCAAAAAAGACACAAAATTACTAAAAAAAGACACAAAATGACCAAAAAAAGACACAGAATTACTAAAAAAAGACACAAAATGACCCCAAAAAGACACAAAATGACAGAAAAAAAACTAAATAACTTAAAAAATACACAAAATGACAGAAAAAAAACTAAATAACTTAAAAAAAGACACAAAATGACCCAAAAAAGACACAAAATTACGGAAAAAAAACTAAGTTACTTAAAAAATGACACAAAATGACCAAAAAAAGACACAGAATTACACCAAGTACTTGTGGTGGTGCGGATGTGTCCCAGTTTGCAGAATGCACACACAAGATAAAACGATTGTGTGTGCACACGTCACACACACACATCATCTGCATACAGATAAATCCCCTCAGTTTTTTTCTACCCTTCTAACTGTGCAGCTGATGTCACCAGCACTCATATCAGCATCATCACACAGACAGGCCCTTTGTCTTTATATGGTTTTATCTTGAAGACAAAAGGCTTCCTGATGTGCTGCTAACCCTGTGTAGCTGTCTTCAACTGTCAGCTGCTCCCCCACTTCTCTGTAGCAGGAGATGAAAATCGTCACTTCAATATTTACTGCGACGCTTTGATTACTTACCTGTTTTTTTCACATGAGACACAATTTATGATTCCTTCAGAGCGATAAATCGTAGCGGTTGTTTTGCACTCAGGACACTCAGATAAATTCTAACAGTTACTGGATCATTATAGAGGCATGAAAACGTCTTTTGGATATACATACATACAATCTGTTTAATGGTTTAAGCGGCTCTGTCTGCCTTTTTATGACAATATGCGGCTGCCACAAGAAGTAAAAAAGATGCTTTTTCCCACTTTTCCCCATTTAAACTGGTTTAACATCATAAATCCTATTTAAATCTTTTGAAAGTGTGATCCCCCCTTCCCCCTCCCCCTCCTCCTTTCCATAAACCCCATTATAATTACAAACACAAGTGTTCAGTCATGGAGTAAATCAATATTGGAGAGCCATTTCTCAACTCCTTGGAAATAAAGCTTGCCTTATCCTCCACTTATAACTGTCTACAGCAAATTACACACGGTGTAAAACTTCATCTGGCCTGGAAAATGAGTGTCTGCATGCTTATAATCACACAGGTTGAGTGCTGGTTTGGTTGGCTGGGAATAAATCATGTTGTGGTGGATATAAGGGGGATAGAGATGCTCCACCAGTTAGTGCTGTACTCTTTAAATTCTAATTAATTTAAAGGGAAAATTCAAGAGTTTGAGAATTATTTATATTTTGCTGGCAATCTAAAAATATATACTGCATGAATCTGTTATCACGTGGTGCAATTAGCTGCTATGCAGGGCTGCGTGATTATTCCTGACAAAACCATCCATGGTATACTCATGATTATTTATGATAAATAGTAAAGTGCCTGTTTAAAACATGCCTGTTTCAGAACGGGTCACTTGTTTGACCTCCAGTATTGCAGCTTGCAGCTTTCTTGAGAGCTGCTCATCCAAACAACTGCACACACAAATATTTTAAATGTGATATGGAATTTGACCATATCGCATAGATCAATATAGTTAAAAAAATGTTCTTTCTTTATATATAAATGCTGCCCTTTACTAGGGTTTGTCATATTTAGTTATTTTGTAGTGTTTGTTATTCTTTTCCTCATATAAATATAAATATTTTTGGCATAGTTATGCTTTGTAGGCCTGTATAGTTGGACACAAGTTACGGAGACACATAAAATGAGAGCTGAAGATAACACTCTCTAACCCAGGGGTCTCAAACTCAAATTATCTGGGGGCCACTGGAGGCAGTATCAAAATGACACAAAAAAAGACACAGAATTACCAAAAAAATACACAAAATGACCAAAAAAGACACAAAATGACAGAAAAAAAACAGAATCACTTAAAAAAGACACAAAATGACCAAAAAAGACGAAAAAAATGACCAAAAAAAGACACAAAATGACAGGAAAAAAACTAAATTACATAAAATATATACTGCATGAATCTGTTATCACGTGGTGCAATTAGCTGCTATGCAGGGCTGCGTGATTATTCCTGACAAAACCATCCATGGTATACTCATGATTATTTATGATAAATAGTAAAGTGCCTGTTTAAAACATGCCTGTTTCAGAATGGGTCACTTGTTTGACCTCCAGTGTTGCAGCTTGCAGCTTTCTTGAGAGCTGCTCATCCAAACAACTGCACTAGAGGTAGAAATAGATATAGATAATAGATAATAGATAATAGATAATAGATAATAGATATGTTCATTTTCGCCATGTTTTTACGTAATTTCAAAGTTCCTAAGTGGTCAGACATATATTCTTTTAGGTCATATACGGTGCATGTATTCTGAAAAATGAATAACATGCATACATTTAATTGAACTTTATTAGCTATAGCTATAGCTATATTTAAATGCTTCTTTGACCCAGAAAATGTAGATTTTGACACCAAGATTGACCTTCCAATTGGCTTGGAAGATATATTGGTTCTCATAGACTTTATATGGCTGCCATCAACAGAAAAAGAGAGCTGAAGATAACACTCTCTAAACCAGGGGTCCCAAACTCAAATTACCTGGGGGCCACTGGAGGCAGTATCAAAATGACACAAAAAAGACACAAAATGACCAAAAAAAGACACAGAATGACACAAAAAAGACACAAAATGACAAAAAAAGACACAGAATTACCAAAAAAAGACACAAAATGACAAAAAAAGACACAGAATGACACAAAAAAGACACAAAATGACAAAAAAAGACACAGAATTACCAAAAAAAGACACAAAATTATTAAAAAACACACAAAAAAGACACAACATGACCAAAAAAATACACAAAATTACTAAAAAAGACACAAAATTATTACAAAAAGACACAAAATTACCAAAACAAAGACACAAAATTACAAAAAAATGACACAAAATTACAAAAAAAGACACAAAATTACTAAAAAATTAGACAAAATTACCAAAAAAATACACAGAATGACTGAAAAAACACTAAATGACTTAAAAAAGTGACCAAAAATGACCAAAAAGACACAAATGACCAAACAATACACAAAATTATTAAAAAAAAAGACACAAAATTATGAAAAAAAGACACAAAATGACCCAAAAAAGAAACAAAATGACCAGAAAAACACACAGAATTATTAAAGAAAGACACTAAATTACTAAAAAAGACATACAATTATTTTAAAAAGACACAAAGTGACCAAAAAATGTAATTAAAGGGACCTTCCACACACAACACGGTAAAGTGCCATTCATATAAAACTCACATTAAACTTTCATATCAAGGTGGGGGCCACAAAATATCGTCATGAGGGCCACAAAGAGGTGAGAGTAGATGTTCTTTTTCTTTTCTTTTCTGTCTAAAATATTCTGTGACATTGTTAAAGTACAGAGCCAGAGATAAAGATCCCACTAGAGCCAGAGAGGTTAAAGTGTAAAATGTAAGTGATAGAAATATAAACTCTGCTCCTCGACGCCTACAACGAGTCGTCTGCCTCCCATAATATCCGTTTCTGTGCTTTAATTGAATCTGATGCTCTTTAGAGACGTCCTCCTATCAGCAGGCTGGATTTCAACCAGTGGTAAAGATGATTTCTGGACTCCTGATGGAAAACGAGTGACAGAGACGCGGCGATAAGGGGACGAGCGTCTGCTGTGCAGATTGCATTAGTTTTCAATTGGCAACGTTTAAGATATTTATTGAGCTGCAATCCGAGCTTAATCTAAAGCGTGTCCCTTATCATGAGAAATTAATCAGCTGGAACAGATGGAGAGAAATAACACGACGCTTCTAAATGGAGTCAGTCCCCTCGGCTGGCTGCAGCTGCCCAACGCTACACTGGTAATAAAGGGAAGATAACAATAGACTGCAAAAAAACAAGATGAACACACTAAATCTCTACTAGCAACATAAATGTGATTTTGTAATTGTGTGTGATGGTTTTTATTCTAGTGGGACTCTTTTTTATTTGTATCTTGTGTATTTAGCGAAACAATTTTGGTCATTTTGTGTCTTTTTTTAGTCATTTTGTGTCTTTGTAAGTCATTTTGTGTCTTCCTCTGTGTTTTTTTTTGTCATTTTCTGTCTTTTGTTGTGTCTTTTTCTTAGTTATTTTGTGTCTTTTTTTAGTTATTCGTGTCTTCTGTGTCTTTTTTGGGTAATTTTGTGTCTTTTTTGGGTAATTTTGTGTCTTCTGTGTCTTTTTTGGGTAATTTTGTGTCTTTTTTGTGTCATTTTGTGTCTTTATAGGTCTTTTTTGGTCATGTTCTGTCATTGTAAGTCATTTTGTGTCTTTTTTGGTCATTTTGTGTCTTTGTAAGTCATTTTGTGGGTTTTTTTGGTCATTTTGTGTCTTTTGTTGTGTCTTTTTTAGTTATTTTGTATCTTTTTTGGTCATTTTGTGTCTTTTTTGTCATTTTGTGTCTTTAGTTGTGTCTTTTTTAGTTATTTTGTGTCTTCTTCTGTGTTTTGTTGGTCATTTTGTCTTCTCATTGTGTGTCTTTTTTTTGGTCATTTTCTGTCTTTTATGTGTCTTTTTTGGTCATTTTGTGTCTTTTTTAGTCCTTTAGTCCAACATAAAATGTGATTTTGAATCTTTTTTTTAACTTTCAAAACACTATCATGCTCAATAAAGAATTTTAAATGTAGCAAATGTGAACAAAGGTGTCAAATCTAACATATAAGAGGGTTCCATCCAGTTCTATCATTTGATACTAAATCTATTTGAGCTTGTCTCCAGTTTTACTTGGTATATCATCATCAAACTGAAACTGGCCTCATGGAGTTTACAGCCAGAACTTTAGAGGTAAATTTACAGTAGGGCTCCACGCTGCTTTGTTTTCTAGTCTGATGGAGGCAACAAGTCTGGATTTGGTGCAAATTATTTGTTTCTTACCAAGATAAAAAAACACCTATAGATTTAGAAGTGTTAGATAATTTACCTTGTTTTAAGAGTTAATTTCTTATTTTCTATCTTCTTAGTTATTTTGTGTCTTCTTCTGTGTTTTTTTTGGTCATTTTGTGTCTTTTTTTGGGTCATTTGTGTCATTTTGTGTCTTTATGGGTCTTTTTTTAGTCATTTTGTCTCTTTTTTTGGTCATTTTGTGTCTTTTTGTGTCTTTTGTTGTGTCTTTTTTAGTTATTTTGTACCTTTTTTGGTCATTTTGTGTCTTTTTTTAGTCATTTTGTGTCTTCTTCTGTGTTTTTTGGTAATTTTGTCTTCTCATTTTGTGTCTTTTTTGGTCATTTCAACTTCAAGTCTGGATTTGGTGCAAATTATTTGTTTCTTACCAAGATTTAAAAAAACTTTAGAAGAGAACTTGCCCTCCTGGATTCATCATGAACAGAGAAGCAAAGAAAACTATTGACACGTGCAGATAGATACATGTAGACAAACAGACTGTAGGCAGATGGAGAGAAGGTTACAGACCTGCTGCTCATATTTCTGTCTGAGTGCATCAAGTTGTTGGGAGAACTCTCTGGCCTGGTTCTCCCTCAGGGACTTGGAGCGGGTCAGGTCCTCCTCTACCTTCTCCATCTGGACCAATTAGAAAAGAAAAAGAGTGGAAATAATTCAACATTCAAATATATAAATGATAAAATGTTTGTGTAAAGCATTTAGGCTGGATTCACAATCTGGAACAGATTAATGTTGGTGAAAACCATACACAATACGAGGCTCAGCATCTCGTATTTTATTAGATTGGACATACATTTTTGTTCTATATCCTGTTCAATATTTTTCATTAGTTCTAGCTGATGCATGCATAATCACAGCTTAAGTACAATAAATCAAACCCATGCAGAACGCTGCTGTTTTTCTTTTAATTCTAAAAGAATGAGGTAGAATGTATTCATCTCATTATGTGTGATCTTATTGTAATGATAATGTAAAAGAGACAAAATGACCAAAAAAAAAGACACAAAATGACAAAAGACACAAAATGACAGAAAAAAACTAAATTACTTAAAAAAGAAACAAAATGACCAAAAAAAAGACACATAATTATTTAAAAAGACACAAAATGATTTAAAAAGACACAAAATGACCCAAAAAGACACAAAATGACTAAAAAAAGACATAAAATTATTTAAAAGACACAAAATGACACAAAAAAGACACAAAATGACCCCAAAAAATACACAAAATTACTAAAAAAGGACAGAAAATTACCAAAAAAAGACAGAAAATTATATTAAAAAGATACAAAATTACTAAAAAAAGACACAAAATTATTTAAAAGACATAAAATGACCCAAAAAATACACAAAATTACAAAAAAAAGGACACAAAATTACCAAAAACGGTCCAAAATTATTTGAAAAGAAGACACAAAATTACAAAAAAAGACACAAAATTACAAAAAAAAAGACAAAATTATTTAAAAAAACACACAAAATTACCCCCCCCCCAAAAAAGCAATGCAGAGTGCTGCTGTTTTTTCTTTTAATTTGAAAGGAATGACTCGCCATGGGGCAGAAATGCATTCATCTCATTATGTGTGATCTTATCATAATGATAATGTAAAACAAGCTCATCAATGTATTCACCTACTTATCAAAGTATGACATAATTATGGTGCTATGATGAAAGATGAAGAGTAAAAGAGACGCAGTGAGAAAGTCTCAGGCTTCTTCCTCTTTGAGGACTTTGTGTTTTTCTGTAAAAAAAAAAGGGATTTGACAATATTTACGCTATTTATCTTAACCCAACTTCCTTGCAGCTTTACACTTTCACATTTTCTGTTCAGGTGATGATAATCAAAACAATTGGAAATGTAATTCAGTGAAACGCCTCTGTATTTGGGCTCTGCTGTGTGTAACGCTCAAGAAATGCTAAATGTGTTTTGATTAATCCATTTAAAATGCTGAAGCCTCCTTTGAACTGTGCACGCAACAGAGATTCTTTTTTTTTTTCTCCCCGAACCAATATAGGGCAGACTCTTTCCTTTAAGTGCAGTCTGATTTTTAAAAACGAAAGAAAGACAGAGAGAGGAAGGGAGTGATACAGATAATCCGTTTAGATAAACAAAAGAACAAAAAAAAAGACACAAAATTACAAAGACACAAAATGACAGAAAAAAACACAAAATTACTTAAAAAAGACAAAATGACAAAAAAGAAACAAAAATTATTTTAAAAAGACACAAAACAACCCAAACAAGACACAAAACGACGCAAAAAAAGACACAAAACGACACAAAAAAAGACACAAAATAATTTTAAAAAGACACAAAATGACCCAAACAAGACACAAAATTACTTAAAAAAGAAACAAAATGAGAAAAAAAAGACACAAAATAACCGAAAAAGACACAAAATTATTTAAAAAAAGACACATAATTATATAAAAAAGAAACAAAATGAGAAAAAAAGACACAAAATAACTGAAAAAGACACAAAATTATTTTAAAAAAGACACAAAATGACCCAAAAAAGACACAAAATTATTTAAAAAAGACACAAAATTATTTAAAAGAGACACAAAACGACCCAAAAAAGACACAAAATGACCCAAGAAATGCTAAATGTGTTTTGATGAATCCATTTAAAATGCTGAAGCCTCCTTTGAACTGTGCATGCAACAGAGATGTGATTCTGTTTGGTGCTTCTTCTTTTTTTTTTTTCCCCGAACCAAAATAGGGCAGACTCTTTCCTTTAAGTGCAGTCTGATTTTGGGAGTGATACAGATAATCCGTTTAGATACAACAGCGTCTGCAGACACAGAGAGGCAGAAGATGAAGAGAGGATGAAAAGGAAGAGTGAGAAACTTGTATGACATTAAAGGGTTTGCAGCAGAACGTGATGGAGTGATGGAGGGATGGAGGGATGGAGGGAGGATGACAGGGATGCAGAAGACTCTTCTCCTCTCTCCTGTGGCTTTGATGTAGCTGAGGATAAAGTCAGACTGGGATGCCAGAGGCTCCATGGAGGAGATGGAAGGAGCAAGAGATGGAAGGATGAGAACAGGAGGGAAGAGAAGAAGGAAGACGAGCAGTACAGACATTTTCCAAGCATTGAGAGAAGATGATATCACTTCCTATCCTGGTAGAATTTTTTTTTTTTTTAAAAAGAGACTTGTATTCAAGAAGCAGGAAGCTCTCTGGCTGTCAGAAACACTTTTTACACTGTTTGTACAGCAGTTTAAGCACTTTTCAAGCACATTGGGGCAGCTGTGGCTCAGTTGGTAGAGCGGTCGCCCCCAACCGGAAGGTTGGTGGTTCAATCCCCGACCATGGCGAACCGTAACCCTACATGTCGAAGTACCCTTGAGCAAGATACTGAACCCCAAATTGCTCCTGATGCTGCGTTCATCGGTGTGTGAATGAATTCCCAATGGTGGCAGGTGGGACCGTTTAGGGTAGCCTCTGCCACCAGTATGAATGTTTGGGTGAAAGGGTGAATGAGTGCAGTCTGTAGTGTAAAGAGCTTTGAGTGGTCGCAAAGTGACTAGAAAAGCGCTATATAAGTGCAGGTCCATTTACCATTTACATTAAAGGTATCTTTACCCAAAAACATTCATCTTCACATCTAAATTGTTACTACAAATCCAGAATTAGTTTACCCGCTCTTTGTTTTAACACTGAATGCATGTTTTTGTTTTTTTTTACTTTTTATTTATTTTGCATTACTGATAGACAAAAACATACAAATATCCAAAAAGACAACTAGAAAAGGTAAAGAAGAAAGTAGGGTAGAAAATAGAGTAAAATAAAGTAAGTAGTAGTAGTTTTTCGTGTACAGTCACTGTTGGTCCAGGCTAGGGCTGCACGATTACGCCAAAATGATAATCACAATTATTTTCATCAATATTGTAATCACGATTACTAATCAGTATTATTCATCATGTTAGGGAAAACATCTGTATTTTTATTGCACTACTTTTAAACAAACAATAGGAACAGTTTTTAGTGTCGGTGCTTGTTGTAAACAAACAGAGATCGCTAAGTGAACACCTCCTGCAGCAGCAGCACATACACACTGTACTGCTACAGAGCTAACTGTTAGCCTGTTAGCACATACACACTGTAATGCTACAGAGCTAACTGTTAGCCTGTTAGCACATACACACTGTACTGCTACAGAGCTAACTGTTAGCACATACACACTGTACTGCTACAGAGCTAACTGTTAGCGCATACACACTGTACTGCTACAGAGCTAACTGTTAGCCTGTTAGCAATTTGCAGACTGGACGCTAAGGGGTTAACATCCCCTCCGGCTCTGCAGCTGGGAGAGACTGCTGCAGGAGGACTGCAGTTTACATGATGAAGCATTTTTCAAGAAGTATACTGAATTCAAGCACATTCCTAACTTTAAAAAAACACAATGCTTAAAATTAAGCTTTTTCCAAACTTGTAAAACTTTGTCCGAACCCTGTTTTTTCGTAGTTAGTGTGCTCTTTTCCTAAGAGTTCTTGAATACAGTTTACTTTTCATTCTGACATCTCACTTCTCTGCCTTCTTTAGAGCAAAGATGCAAGCAGCATAGTTCATCTCCCATCAATACGACACACATTTTAAATGCACTCTGGGGGGACAAAGGTCACAGGAACTTGACTCCCACACAAACTCTCTACTCTCCACTACAACATTACAGATTTACCCAAAAACTTCACTAATCAGTGACTAAAACTTCCTAATCTCCCCAACATGCAGGACCACACACTGCTGCCTCGTCGATACAGCACACACACAGTATAGCTAAAAAAAAAAAAGGAGCTTAACAAAAATGCCTATAGCCAAACTGTCTTGTAAGACAGCATCAGAAGTTTACAGCTGAGTGCGTATTGATTGGCCAACTCTCCCAATAAGCAGCAGCAGCCCACGCGGTTTGCAGAGCTGATCGTGAGGCTGGCCTCACGTACTAATTAGTCTGGCAGCTTTAACGGTGGAACCGTTCTCCAAAGGAACCCAGCCGTCCCACGTCCCGCCCACTGAGAGGAAGTGAGGTCAACACGTGGTGGTAGAGGAATGAACGCATCTGCTTAATGAGCAGGATTATCAATCATATCATTCATTTGGGACTAAATAAGTGATAATGGCCTGGGGTGGATAATATTCTTATTTCTACTTTATTATAATATATATTTTTTAGTATAGGAGCAGTTGAGAAGTCTGCTGCAGGACCGGATGGCTGCCTGACAACAGGGCTGTTTCCACTATCGGGCAATACCCGCAATGAGGCGGGTTTCAAAACGCTGAATACGAGCCGTCCTGAGCGGACTTTTGTCAGGACTTTTTTCGTCCCTGTAGAAGAGCAGGGTCTTTTTTCTCCCCTGAAAAAAGCCTGGTTGCTGATTGGATAGAACGCTAAGCAGGATGTGATGAAGACTCGACGCCACAACAACACGCGACATTTGTAAAAGCCGGCAAAGCAGTGTTGCCAACTTAGCGAGTTTGTTGCTAAATTAAGCGAATTTTCAGACCCCCTTAGAGACTATTTTTCAAGAAAGCGACTGGCCACAAATACAGCGACTTTCTCTGGTGTTATTGGAGACTTTTGGAGACTCGTTCGTACTCTTCCTCTTCCGTTAAGAAGAGTAAGAATGAGTCGAAGCAGCAAATTCCTCCCGCAGCAGTCTCTCCCAACTGCAGAGCCGGAGGGGATGTTTACCCCTTAGCTGCCAATCTGCAAATTACTAATTTGAGCGAGTTTTCAGACCCCCTTAGCGACTATTGTTTCAAGAAAGTGACGAAAGAGACAAATCCAGCGATTCCTTCTTACTCTTCTTAACAAGCCGTTAACGAGACGGCCTTCGTTAGTTATGCAGTTAGCTACAGTGAGCTCTGTAGCAGTACAGTGTGTATGTGCTAACAGGCTAACAGTTAGCTTTGTAGCAGTACAGTGTGTATGTGCTAACAGGCTAACAGTTAGCTCTGTAGCAGTACAGTGTGTATGTGCTAACAGGCTAACAGTTAGCTCTGTAGCAGTACAGTGTGTATGTGCTAACAGACTAAGTTAGCTCTGTAGCAGTACAGTGTGTATGTGCTAACAGGCTAACAGTTAGCTTTGTAGCAGTACAGTGTGTATGTGCTAACAGGCTAACAGTTAGCTCTGTAGCAGTACAGTGTGTATGTGCTAACAGGCTAACAGTTAGCTCTGTAGCAGTACAGTGTGTATGTGCTAACAGACTAAGTTAGCTCTGTAGCAGTACAGTCTGTATGTGCTAATAGGCTAACAGTTAGCTCTGTAGCAGTACAGTGTGTATGTGCTAACAGGCTAACAGTTAGCTCTGTAGCAGTACAGTGTGTATGTGCTAACAGGCTAACAGTTAGCTCTGTAGCAGTACAGTGCATATGTGCTGCTGCTGCAGGAGGTGTTCACTTGGCGATCTCTTTCTTACAACAAGCACCGGGCACTCTGTGCACAGTTAGTGATGCCGGTTAATTCACAATCACTATGCTTTTGATCAGCGGAGAAGCTGTGCATAATTAGCCATGCTGCTTTCAGCTGCTGACGTTGTGCACAGTTAGTGAGTCATAAGTCTGTTCATGTTTATAAAGTGTATTATGCTTATGTTGCTGAGGTTTTTTTCATTGTTTTTTCCTCCTTTCCTCTCCTCGTGTTGTGCTGTATTTCTCTCTCTTCATCTCTTTCTTCCTGTCCTGTCCACCTCTGTCATATTGTTTGTGTGTTTTTATACGTTTTGGACGGGTTGATAGCAAATTTAGTTGTACTTCCCTGTGCAATGACAATAAAGGCATCTGAAATGGAAGTGAAGGGCAGAGAAGGAGGGAGAGGAGAAAGAAAGAAAGACATCAGGAGGAACTTAAGTGTAGCCAGTGTGGCGCCCTGTTGCATTTGTGGTCAGGCTGTGTCTCTGCAACTACAAAATATGTACGTGTGTGTGTGTGTGTAGTGTTTGTGTAGTGTCTTGGTTACTGCCAGCTCACCCCTTTGTGGTAAAGCAAACATAAAAGAGAGGAAGGTTAAAAGTGCATCCGTATTTGGCACCCAACAGGAAACAAAAATGTTTTAATGTGCATGAATATTAGGCTGACTGGATGCACGGTATGCACATGTTATAGAAAACAGGTGTGCATGGATACTGCTTTGTGTTAGCTAATACACATATGGACTTTATGCTTGTGTGTGTGTGTGTGTGCAACAGACCTGGAGTTTCATGTCGGCGTAGGTCTTCTCAGAGCTGAGCTCCACCTGTTTCTTGAACTGCTCCAGTGCCATGTCTGCCTGCTGGATCTGCTGCCGTTGGCTCTCTCTGGATCTGTCCAGCTGGCCCTCCATCTCCCTGTAAACCAAACACACACACACACACACACAAAGGAATGAACAGAGGTGGGACCAAGTCATTGTTTTGCACATCACAAGTAAATGTCATGTCTTTGCACTCAAGTTCAAAGTCAAGACTGGCATCTCCTAAATCTTACATTTTGAGTTTGAAGCCCTAAACAAGTCAGAATGCACCCTTCACCAGATGTAATGCCATTTTAACAGTTGTATAATATATTACATTTAAAAATAAGCGGTTTAGGATAATTAATGAATGCTTTAAAAAAAAGTATATTAATGATTTTTAATGTCCAGCTTGGTGCTGATCCACAGGTTCTGCTTCTCGGTTTACCCAATATTCATATTAAAGGGTCTCATCAAAGAAAGCTGCTCAGCATTCTCACATTTGCTGTTCGAAAGAATATATTTACTTAATAATGACTAATTAAGAGCCAATATGTTACTTATTTGCATGCTAATAAGCAACTAATGTTGAATACGTGCACCTTAATATAAAGTGTTACCGAAAAGTCATAACATACAAATGTTCAGTGTCCATCATCTCATGTACTTTGCTTGTGTGTGTGTGTGTGTGTGTGTGTGTCTTCAGTGCCGGTACACTGCTGCTACTGCTGCCAAATGTCAGGTCTTGGAGTAGCAGGCTGGTGGATTGACAGGCAGAGTGAGAGGGACAGCCTCATACTGAGAGCTGTCAGAGCCAGCCAACAGGCCCAGCCACCACATCACATGCAGCAGCACCAAGCAGCTGTCAAACCCAACCCATGGAGGGAGTGTGTGTGTGTGTGTGTGTGTGTGTGTGTGTGTGTGTGTGTGTGTGTCGGGATGGATGGAATAAGGGTAGAAAGAACGACAGAGGTAGAAGTGAAGGATGAATTGGATGGTGTTATTTTTGTAAACCATCTGAGAATTTACATGTTGAAATATACAGTCAGACAGTGAGCACATATTAATATTAACCTTGTCCAACCAGAGAAATGTTAGAATGTAAAAAAACGTAGATGCCATTATTCGAAGACAAGGTTGGCACAGATTTTCCCAAATATGGTCGATGTCTGAGACAGATGTGGAGGCTCACCCTGTAATCTTACGTATGTTTTTCTCTTGTCCAGCTCTGACGAACTTTTGGCAAATTTACTTCGACACCATGTCTCAGGTATTCTCTAGATCAGGGGTCTCAAACTCAAATTACCTGGGGGCCGCTGGAGGCAGTATCAAAATGATCAAAAAAAGACACAAATTTACTAAAAAAAAGACACAAAATGACAGAAAAAAAAAAAAATTACTAAAAAAGACACAACATTACTGAAAAAACACTAAATTACTTTGAAAAGACACAAAATTACCAAAAATGACACATATTACAAAAAAAAGACACAAATTACAAAAAAAAAGACACAAAGTTACTAAAAAAAAGACACAAATTAACAAAAACAAGACACAAAATTATTTTAAAAAGACACAAAATTACTAAAGGACAAAAAATTACTAAAAAAGACACAAAATTACCAAAAAAGACACAAAATTATTTTAAAAAGACACAAAATTACCAAAAAAGGCACAAATTACAAAAAAAGACACAAAATTACTAAAAGAAAGACACAGAATTACCCTGATTGTACCCTGATATAAGTATGTCCCTCTGCTGTTTTTGTATACACATCAATAAAAATATAAAACAGAAAATGTAAAAAAAGTTGAAAAAAAAAGGATGATTTCAGCTGACTAAAAAGTACTAATAAATGCCCGGCTTACTATAATGCCCTTTTATATTCATGACAGATGAGCAAACTCTGTAGTCATGCAATAATAAAACACATGATTTGTTTCTGACTTGGACAAAGACTTGACTATGAACAATCATGTCAACGTGGCTTCACATCTGAGACGTTTTAGAGCTCCAAGTGTTTGTCATCTGATATTTATATTGGATTTGTAGCAGAAGTTGGCAGACTCCTGAATCCATTTCAGGACATTTTACTGAACGGAACCTGCTGCTGAAATACAATCAAAAATCTGGATATTATATATTCCTGTTATTATGTTAACTGAATATCATTAAGTCTCATTAGCCGTGTGGCAACCGGGAAAGTCTCAGGTCTGGAGGTGACGTATGGCTTTAGATCATCGTGACGGATTAAACATGGGAGACTCAACTGTGGCCGCCGTCGCTAACTGTGCACAAAGTCAGCAGCTGATCATAAACAAAGCAGCATGGCTAATTATGCACAGCATCTCCAGTGATCATAAACATAGTGATGGTGAATTAACCGGCATCACTAACTGTACACAGAGTGTCTGGTGCTTGTTGTAAACAAACAGAGATCACTAAGTGAACACCTCCTGCAGCAGCAGCACATACACACTGTACTGCTACAGAGCTAACTGTTAGCCTGTTAGCACATACACACTGTACTGCTACAGAGCTAACTGTTAGCCTGTTAGCACATACACACTGTACTGCTACAGAGCTAACTGTTAGCCTGTTAGCACATACACACTGTACTGCTACAGAGCTAACTGTTAGCCTGTTAGCACATACACACTGTACTGCTACAGAGCTAACTGTTAGCCTGTTAGCACATACACACTGTACTGCTACAGAGCTAACTGTTAGCCTGTTAGCACATACACACTGTACTGCTACAGAGCTAACTGTTAGCCTGTTAGCACATACACACTGTACTGCTACAGAGCTAACTATTAGCCTATTAGCAATTTGCAGACTGGACGCTAAGGGGCTAAGGGGTTAACATCCCCTCCGGCTCTGTGACTGCAGCTGGGAGAGACTGCTGCAGGAGGAATGTGCCGCTTCGACTCGTTCTTACTCTTCTTAACGAGACGCTTAAAAAGAGCTGAAAAGTTGCAAATTATAGCAACAAAATCACTAAGTTGGCAACACTGTTTCGCCGGCTTTTACAAAAGTTGCTTGTTGTTGTGGCGTCGAGTACTACGTCACATCCTGTTTAGCGTTCTATCCAATCAGCAACCAGGCTTTTTTCAGGGGAGAAAAAAGACCCTGCTCTTCTACAGGGACGAAAAAAGTCCAGACAAAAGTCCGCTCTGGACGGCTCGAATTCAAATTAGGGACGTTTCGGCGAGTGAGACCAGCCTCATTCCGGGTATTGCCCGGTAGTGGAAACAGCCATATTGCTACATTTTTTTTACCAAACAATATATTCCCCTAATGACAGAGAACATTGCTGGGGACAAAAATATACTTGTGCAATCACATGCCCATACATGTAGTCTGGAAAAATAACGTAGAATTAATTACAACTATATTGTTTTAAGAGTTAATTTCTTATCTTAAGCGTTCAACATGCTTATTTCTAGATTTAATAATCTTAATTTAAGAAATCTTGTCAAGGTAAATTATCTGTCCATGCAGCAAGATCATTTCCCTCAGATTTACTGTTTTTATCTGGTTTCTAAACACCTTTTTTGCAGTGCAGCTCTGCAGCTTCACTGGAAAAGCTACTGAAACCTTCCAACACTCTTCTTCTGATTAATGCACAGAGATGACAATGTTAGGGGAAGAATAGAATAGAAATAGAACTGGCTTTTCACAGTGTGCTGGGTACAGTGCTATGTGTATGTGTGGCTGTGTGTCAGTGCGCTTGTCTCCTGCTCTCTTGTAAATTAACACTCACTGTATGGATAATTATTCCCTGTGGACAGACAAGCAGGAGGAAGAATTCATTTTTGGCCAGTGGCTGAGACTTTAAACCAATTAGAAGAACAACTATGACAAAATTACAACACATAACGGCTGGTGGGGGAATACTGTTCTCCAAGAATGTTTCTGTATTTCACAAAGCAGGACTGTGAAGGGTGTGTGTTACAATTCACACAGGATCTGCTCCATTAATCCTTAGAAGTCTAAGCATTCACATTACTTAACCCTTTGGAGTTTGGGGCTATTTTGTCGGTTTTGGACTCCTTTTTTTCATTCTGCCTGTATAAACCACTTAAAAATCTTTACCGTGACGTGTTGGTATCATTGTTTTCAGCACAACCTCACCTATATGACCTGATTATTATTTTCATTTTGACTTACTGGATCAACATTTTGAACACACAAAAACACGAAAAAATTACAAAAAAAATACATAAAACACGAAAAACAAACCAAAAACACACACAAAGTTACAAAAAAAACCCCCAAAACCATACAAACACATTCAAAACACACCAAAAACATAATAAAAATACAAAAAACACAAAAATTACAAAAAACATTAAAAAAACACAAAGAAATTACAAAAAACATACATAAAACACAAAAAACAAACCAAAAACACACACAAAATTACAACAAACACTTACAAACACACTCAAAACACACCAAAAACATAATAAAAATGCAAAAAACACAAATATGTCAAAACTACTGATAAAAACACAAAGAAATTACAAAAAACAACAAAAAAAACAACAGTAAACACAAAAGATTGCATTACAAATGCTAAATGCACAAAGCTAAATTAGAAAAATCTCTGCAAAAAAAAGTAAAATCATGTTAATACACTCCGAGGTGTTTTTTTTAACCTTTGCTAAAAAAGGGTTAATGCATTAAATTGGACATGGAAACTTGTGTCAACACAGCGATGAAAGCAGAGCAGGTAGCACATAAAGCTATGAAACAAACTATATCTGCAGAGACAACTATAGTCTGCCTGAAGACACATGTTCACAAGTTTGCATTTTTCTGAAGTGATTGATCACTTGCCAAAATCAAAGCCACGACTTTATAAAGATAGAACCCCGAATGAAAAAAAAAAAAACAGAAACAGAAAGTCAGAGGAGATACAAACAGCAAAATGAGGAAAAAAAAAAAAAAAGCCAAAGAACAGAAGCAGAGGATTGAAAAAGGAATGTGCAAGCTTTCTCTCCTCTTTATAGTGTTCTGTCTCTTTGTAATTTTGGTCTCTCTCATGTCGGACATCAAACGACAAAGAAATTGTTTTTTTTTCTCTCCCAATTTTGTGTACTCTGTAATTATTAATCAGTCTCGTTGCATGACTGCCTTCCGGGCTCCGACAGACACAAAAGGATACGCGGAGAGAGACTGGTACGGAAAAAGAAAGAAAAGAGGAAAAGGGAGAGGAAGATGGAAAAGAGGATGTCACAGAAATAGCAAGTTTTTTAAACTTCCAAGGCAGAGCAGAAATGAATTGGGTGTGTGTCTCGCTTGAGAGCCGACAGAGCTTTTTGGGCGTGCGCGATCGAGCGCGCGCATGTGCGTTTGCCTTTGTTCGTGAGCCTCAGTCGCAAACTCTGTGTGTGACTGACAACTCTACTCAAGGAATGCACTATGACTAAGTTGGAGCTGGCTGCTGGGCCTATACCTCTGAGGATACACCGAAAAAAACCCACTGCAGCTAACTTCAAGTATGTGACACATTGAAACATATTATGCTCTATAAAGCTGCAGAGAGCAGGTGAACACATGGCACCTTCAGATTCCTCTGAGAATAACTCACAGTGTGTGTGTGTGTGTGTGTGTGTGTGTGTGTGTGTGTGTGTGTGTGTGTGTGTGTGTGTGTGTGGTCACTAGAGCGGTACACTCTAAAAAAATAATACTGGCTCAACTTTAAAAAAATGTTTGACAATGCAAAACAATTTGCATTTATCTTTTTAAGTAATTCCAACTAAGACATTATTGAGTATTTCCAATGAGACTTTTACAACTGAACTAACTCAATTAGTCTCGTACAACCAACATGATTTGTTTTGTCCTCTACAAGCTTCATTATGTTGAACCAACTCAATATTCATATCAACGTTTTAGTGTTAATAAGTGATCAAATTACTCTATTTAAGTTGCTAAAACTCCTTTATTTTACTTTCTTTCTACTCAAAAAAAAAATTGTTACCTCAATTTTATTGATTATAAATAACTTGAACCTGGTCTCACAGGAATCCGTGGAATAGCCACGGAATCACTCAAATTTCCGTGAAACTGACACGGATTTGGCTACAATGCAAGTTAATGACAGTCATATCCCGTGGCTATTCCATGGATATTTGTTCCTATTGGTTTGTTCCAAGTCACGTGACTTTCAAGGTCCCGGCGGTCAGAACAAAAAACATGGCGGACAGTTCTCTCATTTTTAGTGAAAAAAATCTATATTTTGACTTAGTTTCTGCATAAAAATGGATTTTGATCACATTTCTAGCGAGAAATATATGTTTTATTTTCTAAATATTCAGTCAGTGAATGTACATAATCACTTTGTATGTTGGAATAGCCACGGGATATGACTGTCATTAACTTGCATTGTAGCAAAATCTGTGTCAGTTTCACGGAAATTTGAGTGATTCTGTGGCTATTCCACGGATTTTGAGTTAAGCAAATCCGTGGTTATTTCACAGATTCCTGTGAGACCAGGTTGCTTATTTCACTCAAGTCAGACATATTGTAATACAATATTAAGACATCTTCCTTCATTTTTTAATTTTGATCAACTTCATGAAATAAGTTATCAACTTAATAAAACAATGGACATGGACCGGTTCGCAGGGTTCAGTTTTAGGACCTCTGCTTTTTTCTATTTATATCAATGATTTTAATTGTGGTGTCACAAATAGCTTAATTCATCTTTATGCTGATGATTCAATCATATATTATTTTGCTCCATCTGTTGAACAAGCTCTAAATAATCTTCAAAATGATTTCTGCATTATCCAAAGAACTCTGTCCAACCTTAAATTGGTTCTAAATCCCAGGAAAATGATGATTTAAAAAAAAAAAAAAAAACATACTGTTGACTTAAATAAGTTCACCCTTGACGCAGAAGATGGGACTCCCTTGGAAACGGTTCTTGTTATCAGTACTTGGATATTTGGTTGAATGATAAATTGTCTTTTAGATTACATGATGCAGAACTTTTAAAGAAACTGAAGCATCTATTGGCATTGTTTTATAGAAATAAATCCTGTATTCCTCAGCGCTGTAGCATGCTACATTTCTATCCGTTTTAGATTATGGCGACATTATTTATATGCATGCTTCTCCCTCTGTCCTTAAACCACTTGATACAATGTATCATTCTGCTATTTTATGCGAATTATCTTGTTTTAAGAGTTAATTTCTTACTTTAGTTATCAACTTAATAGAACAATGGACATGTAACAAATTGTATTTTTTATGCTGAAAATGCTCCTGTTTTGAAGTCATACTAACTAACCTCCTGAGTCCTTTTTTAGAGCGGTAGACAGTGTGTCACCATCAATAACAGAGCCATGAGGGTGAGATGAGAGGACAGAGAAAAGAGTGAGGGAGGCCTGGCAGGGAGAGACTCCGAGGGTAAAGGAAGGAGAGGGGTGCCAGCGCCAGGGCGGCCCTTTGGCTTTAAATGGATCTCTGGTCAGAAAAGTGGAAGGAGAGGAGGCTCAAATTAAAGATGTGCCTTCTCTAAAGAGGAAGTCCTCTCATCCCTCAATCCTAAACGGCTGTTTAAAGGGGAGGCGGCGAGGAGAGAGGAGTGTTTGTGCTAGAAAGGGTGAAAGAGCTTCCGCCATCCAGCCGCCTGGCAGACAGGAGGGGTGCCGGCGTTTTCCGGACGGCCCCTAACCACACAACGCCACGTGCCGCCTGTGTGTGTGAGCGTGCACCACATGACATGGTGCTCATACAGAGACAAGTGACTTATTGTATAGAAGCATTAACATGGAGATAATAAAAGAGTACACGTTAAAGAGAATGCACACAGAAGCAACTCTAATTGCCTATGCAAATATTCTTTTCATGTATTATCCAACACTTCTAAATCTAAAGGTTTTTTCAGTTCATCACTGCCTGCAGCTTTAATTTATCTCTTTTGGGCATTTTTTGTCTTTTGGCTTATTTTGGTTAAAAAATGACCAAACTAAGATGTAAAAAGACCAAAAAAAGAAACAAAAAAGACACAAAAATACAGAAAAAAGACACAAAAAGACCAAAAAAAAGACACTGAAAAAAGACACAAAAAGACATAAAATGACCAAAAAGAAGCAAAGGACGTTAAATCACAAAAAAGACATAAAAGGATAAAAAAAATCAGCAAAAAGACAAAAAAATATTGAAAAAAGACACAAAAAGACATAAAATGACCAAAAAAGAAACAAAATATGTAAAATCACAAAAAATACATAAAAAGACAAAAACACACACAAAAAAATAAGACAAAAAAATCTTGGCAAGAAAATAATTTGGTAAGAAAAATAATTTTCAGGTCACTCTGCTCGGACCAGTTCATCGCTGCTTGCAGCTTTAATTTGATCTCTTTTGTAAATTTTTTTTGTCTTTTTTGGTCATTTTGTGACCAAAATCAGATGTAAAAAGACCAAAAAAAGACACAAAAAAGACACAAAAATAAAAAATAAAAAACACTGAAAAAAGACACAAAAAGACATAAAATGACCAAAAAAGAAGCAAAGGACGTTAAATCACAAAAAAGACATAAAAGGATAAAAAATCAGCAAAAAAGACAAAAAAAAAAACAGATACAAAATGACCAAAAAAAGAAGCAAAAGACATAAAATGACCAGAAAAAGAAGCAAAAGATGTAAAATCACAAAAAAGACATAAAAAGACAGAAAAACACAAACAGAAATAATGAGTAATTGTGAGCGTGCATCACAGCACATGACATGCTGCACATACAGAGACAAGTAACTTATGGTATAGAAGCATTAACATGGAGATAATAAAAGAGTACACGTTAAAGAGAATGCACACAGAAGCAGCTCTAATTGCCTTTGCAAATATTCTTTTCATGTATTATCTAACACTTCTAAATCTAAAGTTTTTTCAGTTCATCGCTGCTTGCAGCTTTAATTTATCTCTTTTGTACATTTTTTGTCTTTTGGTCATTTTGTGACCAAAAAAAGACACAAAAAAGACCAAAAAAAGACACAAAAAAGACCAAAAAAAGACACAAAAAGACCAAAAAAAGACACAAAAAGACATAAAATGACCAAAAAGAAGCAAAGGACGTTAAATCACTAAAAAGGCATAAAAGGATAAAAAATCAGCAAAAAAGACAAAAAAAAATACTGAAAAAAGACACAAAAAGACACAAAATTACCAAAAAAAGAAGCAAAAGACATAAAATGACCAAAAAAGAAACAAAAGACATAAAATCATAAAAGAAGACACAATAAGACAAAAAAACACCAAAAAATGACATGTTTTTTGTTTTTTTATCTCGGTAAGAAACAAAAAATTGTCAGGTCACTCTGCTCGGACCAGTTCATCGCTGCTGGCAGCTTTAATTTGATCTCTTTTGTAAATTTTTTGTCTTTTTTGGTCATTTTGTGACCAAAAGAAGATGTAAAAAGACCAAAAGAAGACCAAAAAAGACACAAAAAAGACCAAAAAAAGACACAAAGAGACCAAAAAAAACACTGAAAAAAGACACAAAAAGACATAAAATGACCAAAAAAGAAGCAAAGGACGTTAAGTTACAAAAAAGACATAAAAAGACAGAAAAACACAAACAGAAATAATGTGTAATTGTGAGCGTGCATCACAGCACATGACATGCTGCACATACAGAGACAAGTAACTTATGGTATAGAAGCATTAACATGGAGATAATAAAAGAGTACACGTTAAAGAGAATGCACACAGAAGCAGCTCTAATTGCCTATGCAAATATTCTTTTCATGTAAGCAGGGTATTTAAGAATTGTATGGGCTGTGATGTGGGTGGAGCAGCGCATGGAAAAGACTGACAAACAGACTAGAATGCACGCTTGCATGCGGATGCCTCTGGTCTCTAGTATAAAAAGACACAGAGAGAGTGAGAGTGTGTGTGTGTGTACACGTGGTGTGTGTGCGCAAGTGCATGCGAGCGCCCGCGCATCTGCGTCTGTGAGCTCATCCAAACGGAATGATAACGAATCCACAGACACATCAAAGGGGCCTGGAAAAAAAAACGAGGGAGCACATAAAAAGAGAGAAAATGCAAAACTGAAATATTCAGCGCCCTCTGAAGAAAAAATAAAACAGGCTTGGTTTTCATCCCCAGAGAAAGAGAAAGAGAGAGAGAGAGAGAGAGAAGACAGAAACAGACACAGAATAAGAGACAGACCACAAATAAGTGAACACAAAAGAGAGACAGCACAAGGGCAAGAACATATTAAAGACTAAAGAGAGAAAGAGTTAAAAAAAAAAGAGAGAAAACTGAGAATCTTTGAGCTTAATGTGGCCTGTTTGCAAACAGCAATTCTTAGTTTAAGATATGAAGCAAAACGGCCGAATAGGTAAAAAGAAAAGAGGCATCATTAATATTTCCATCTCTCACAGTAGCATCAGTGACAGTTTCTGGGTGTTTACAGTCATAGAAGTAGTAATGTTAGCAGCCAACCAAACATTTCCTCAAACCCAAAAAGAGTTTCTTCTACTGGACATTTTGAAATGTAACTACTTTATATCAGGGGTCGACAACCTTTACTAACTAAAGTACATTGTTGGCCAAAAAAAAGAGAAAAATATCATAATGGAGTCGCATAACTTATTTTGAGCCTTACAATGAAGATTAAACAGCCTACTGAGTCTAAATGAACCTACCCATAATACTACCTGGTCTCACAGGAATCCGTGAAATAGCCACCGAATCACTCAAATTTCCGTGAAACTGACACGGATTTCACTACAATGCAAGTTAATGACAATCATATCCGGTGGCTATTCCATGGAAAAAAATGTTTTTATTGGTTTGTACGAAGTCACGTGACTTTCAAGGTCCCGGCGGTCAGAAAAAAACAACATGGCGGACAGTTCTCTAATTTTTAGTGAAAAAATCCGTGGCTCAAAATCCGTGGCTATTTCACGGATTCCTGTGAGACCAGGTTCCCGTAATACTAATAGGTCATAATGTTCTGAATATATGTAAGCTGGATATCAAAATATCTTTCAAGTACCATTTGAGAATGAACTATTTAAATTTGTGAGTAGGGAACGGACTGTATGTTTTTCTACAACACAGTAGTTCATATGAGTCCATGCAGCAAGATCATTACCCTCAGATTTTTTATTTTTTATTTTGTTTAGACACACCTTTTTTGCAGTGCATGTCTAATCATGTTGAATGATTAAGTTTCTTTTTCTTAAAAAAACTATTTCTGTGTCTCTTTATATCTCAATGTACATCCTTTTTTGGTGATTTTGTGTCTTGTTTTTTGGTAATTTTTACATCTTTTTTTGGTATTTCTTTTTCTTTTTATGCCTTTTTTGGGTGATTTTACGTCTTTTGTTTCTCTTTTTGGTCATTTTGTGTCTTTATTGGGTCATTTTTGTGTCTTTTTTTAGTCATTTTGTGTCTTTTTTTAGTAATTTTGTGTCTTTTTTTGGTCATTTTGTGTCTTTTATGTGTCATGATACATCTTTTTTCGGTCACAAAATGAACAAAAAATCAAACCCTTCTAAATCTAAAGTTTTGCTCAGGCCAGTTTATCGCTGCTTGCAGCTTTAATTTATCTTGTTTTAAGAGTTAATTTCTTATTTTAAGCGTTCAACATGCTTATTTCTAGATTTAATAATCTTAATTCAAGAAATCTTGTCAAGGTAAATTATCTGTCCATGCAGCAAGATCATTTCCCTCAGATTTAGTGGTTTTATCTTGTTTTTAAACACCTTTTTTACAGTGCATTTCTTGGACTAAGTGATTAAAAAGGTAAATAATGATTAATTACAGCCCCTGCATAGATTAATTTCAAAGAAAAGTCAAGAACAGCATTAGCTGCAGATGACTGGACGCTGCAGAAAGGGCTTCTTCGTGGCGTTTCTGAAGCGTTTTGGACATGACAGATGACATTTCAATTCAACTATACAAACAGTCTCCTATGACGCTCATTGGCTCCCTGCAACAGCGGGATGAAAGCAGCGACTTTCCCTCGCGCTGGTTCGTGTGTCAAAGCCGACTAAACACCCCAAGGAGAGAGAGGATGAAGAGAATGTGCTGCAGCCGAGGCTGACACCACCACTATGTGGGAGGATAAACATGTGCGTGGGACAGAAGAAGAAGAAGACATGCTACATGCCTGTTTCCTACTTCAAAAAGGCTTTGGAGTTCACAACACAAAACATGAAAGTTACTTAGTATTTCTACACAACTCATTCTTTACTACAAGAGACAAGAAGTTGTACTCTCACTGTTTATTGTTATTAGACATATATCTGTCCTAAAAGCACCTTTTATTTTGTTTAGAAATCTTGTTTTTAGTGCAGAAAGTCATAAATATATCACCAGACATGTAGCTGTGGCCCTCAGTACAACTACATGCATTTGAGCATGAAATCTTAAAAGTGCAGTGTAAAAATGCACAGAATTACTTCTTGCAATTAATGTTGGTCTGCTGTTCTTGCACTGAAAAAAAATAAATAAAACCACAGTAAGTGGTTATTTTACATTTGCTTATAACCTTTTGTATTCCTATTTATACTGTTTTACATGCATTTGAGCATGAAATATGTTAAGTTACTGCACTGAAGACAAATAGATACAAAATAAACAAATAGACTCAAAATTAACAAAAAAACAAACACAAAATGAACAAAAAAGACACAAAATGAACAAAAAAAGACGAAAAATGACAAAAAAAGACTGAAAATGAACAAAAAAAGACACAAAATGAACAAAAAAGACACAAAATGAACAAAAAAAGACACAAAATGACCAAAAACATGAAATCTTAAAAGTGCAGTGTAAAAATGCACTTAATTACTTCTTGCAATTTATGTTGGTCTGCTGTTCTTGCACTGAAAAAAATAGTTTTTTATTTGCTTCAAACCTTTTGTATTCCTATTTATAGTGTTATACATGCATTTGAGCATAAATATGTTAAGTTACTGCACAGTAAACATATTTAAAATTGCAGTTTCATCATATCTGGTTAAGTGCACCGTCCTATATGTGTCAATTCAAAATATTAATAAAACAATTTGATGATGATATACCAAGTAAAACTGGAGACAAGCTCAAATATATTTAGTATAAAATGATAGAACTGGATGGAACCCTCTTATATGTTAGATTTGAGATGATAGTGCTTTGAAAGTAAAAAATAGATTCAAAATCACATTTTATGTTGGACTAGAGGACTAAAAAAGACACAAAATGACCAAAAAAGACACAAAATGACTAAAAAAAGAAATAAAAAAGACACAAAATGCCTAAAAAAGACACAAAATGAACAAAAAAAGACACAAAATGACAAGACAAAATGACCAAAACAAACAGGAGAAGACACAAAAAGACTAAAAAAGACACAACAAAAAAAAACAAAATGACCAAAAAAGACACAACAAAAGACACAGACTTCATAGAGTTAATAATAAACAAAAAACTAAACTAAAAAAGAAGAGATCTTACTCGTGGCGTGGTTTGGAACAGGGTTTTTCCCCCTTCACTGTGCATTTAGATGCTATTTGGCTCCATGAATTATGCAAACTACAGCGTAATATGCTAAATCAACTCGGCACGAGTCCCTAAAGTAAACACACTGTATTAACATATCCCTGACATTTCACAATGGAAAAATTGAAGTTGGAAGCCCCAAAGACAATCTAACCGGATTGAGTTGTTTCAGCACATTAATTAACTGTAATAACAATACTGTCAGTGCATATTTGTAAGTAAGCTAGCTTATTGTAAAAAATGTCAACTCTACTTATGCATGATAGTCACGTAGGCATGGAGAGGCGTTTAACGCCATTACACCGTGATATGGAAATGTCACAATATCAATCAGGCGCGCATATGAAGTGAAACAAGACACAGAGATGAACAGATATGACAAATTACAGCTGAATGACAAAACGGCAGAATAGCTGTTAACATAGTAGAAACTTATCTGCCTCATAATCTCTCCATTTCATTCAAAATTAACAAAGAAACTCTGACTAGACGTGCTAAATTAGACTTCCCTGCAGTGGTAGCAGATGCTAAGATTAGCCTTACAGCCCAATTAACTATGAGCCCAAATACTAGAACAAACAGCTTTTATTGTTATTTATAATACCGTACTATAAAACTATACTATATAAACAGAACAATGCTGCTTCTTTCTTTCAACTTTAGCCTTTAGTTTTTTATAATATAATTTATGTAAGACATCATGTCCGCATGTCACGTTCTTTTTACAGGCATCTTGTTTTAAAACAAAACATCTACAGCATGGGTCTGAAACTGGTGGCCCGCGGGCCAATTGCGGCCCTCGTGACGATATTTTGTGGCCCCCACCTTGATATGAAAGTTTAATGTGAGTTTTATATGAATGGCACTTTACCGTGTTGTGTGTGGAAGGTCCCTTTAATTACTTTTTTTGTTCATTTTGTGTCTTTTTTTGATCATTTCCTTTCTTGTTTGTCATTTTGTGTCTTTTTTGTGTCATTTTGTATCTTTTTTTAATAATCGGGTGTCTTTTTTCGTAATTCTGTGTCTTTTTTTGGTCATATTGTGTCTTTTTTAAGTAATTTTTTGTCTTTTTTTAGCCTGGCTAACACCAGACCAAATCTCATTGGAGATTAGGTCTGGACATCTGCCGTTTATTTCTCCGTAGCGGAGGTGTGGTTTACGATCCTCCGGAGCCGTTTATTGGACGCTTAGAATGTCTATCAAAGCGTCTGTAGGTAGCTCTTAGCCAATCAGATCAGTTATACCAGATGACGTAGTAGAGCAACAGAGATGGATGTTTGTTGTGTGTGTGTCTGTGAGAGAGTGTTGCTTGCTGCTTTGCTTCTCCAGTTCTCGCTTTCTGCAAGATTATTTATTTTCACGCTTTATTCCCCCTCATGTCATTCTGCCACACACATCCACTGATTTTATGGGCAATAAACAAGCTGCTGCGGGTCTCTGGGGGCTCCGCTGTCCGCGGTAGCGGGGCTATTAGCCGCTAGCGATGCTAATAGCTATTAGCCGCTAGCGGCGCTAATAGCCGCTAGCGACGCTAATAGCCCCGCTACCATAACGCCGGTGATCTCAGCGGAGCCGCCGAGAGACCTTTCACCTTTCAACTTTCGCTCTAAACTATTTAAAACACCGTCTACAGCTAAAGAGAGTTTCGCGTCTGCAGCAGCCATGTTGGATCCGGAAAGCTTCCAAGTGCTGAGTAGGACGCGTCATCGTCTCACCGTCCCTCCCCGCTCTGTGATTGGATCCCTAAAACAGGGCTACAAAACTGGCTTGGTTGCCAGACCGTCTGGAGGTTCGAAATTAAATTCGAGCGCGCAAGGCAGTCTGGGTATACCCAGGCTAGTCTTTTTTGGTAATTCTGTGTCTTTTTTCTGTCATTTTCTGTCTTTTGTGTCTTTTTTGGGGTCATTTTCTGTCTTTTTTAAAATAATCTAGTGCTCTTGTTTGATAAGTCTGTGTATATTTTTGTCATTTTGTGTATTTTTTGTCATTTTATGTCTTTTTAAAGTAATTTAGTGTTTTTTCACTCATTTGGTGTCTTTTTTGTTCATTTTCTTTTTGGTAATTCTGTGTCTTTTTTGGTCATTTTGTGTCTTTTTTAAGTAACTTAGTTTTTTTCTGTCATTTTGTGTCTTTTCTTTTTAGTAATTTTGTGTCTTTTTTTGGTCATTTTGATACTGCCTCTAGTGGCCCCCAGGTAATTTGAGTTTGAGACCCCTGGTCTAGAACCATTAAAAAGACAGCAGGTGAATGTTTTCAACCAATTTAGTTTAAGCAATCAAAGTGGGAAGTTTGTGAAACTAATATTTCACCCTGGCAGTGATATTTTCTTGTTTTTTGACAAAACAACAATAAACAAGAGTATCTGACGATGAAACTGCCTTTAACTCTGACAACCTTGACTATGGTTCCCAGTTAAAGCTCTCTTTACAAACATCCTTTTGTCAGGTTTGTGGTATCGAACCGGCGCTTAACCCATCTCCATCCTGCTCTTTCAGTGCCGTTGCCATGGGAGTAAATATTGAGCCTCGCTGAAGCTTTTCAATATTCAGGATCCATACCTCCACCTGCTCCTGCCCCTCAACAATAACTGGGGTTGCAGGCTGCTCGGCTACCTCTGGTCCCACTCCGGACCACCACCACCACCACCACCACCACCCCCGCTTCCCTCCATCCCTCCTGTCATGGGAGAGGAATGCTGAGAAAGATAAGACCACTTCAAAGACACACACAGATGTAGGGTATGCATGTGCACACACACACACAAAGTAACATGAAAGACCATACTGGGTGCATCCTACACCTTTAAGAGTAGACGAGGCTCTATCTCATGCTAGCATGTGGACGTGCTGCACAAACACCACGCAAGAAACAATGACACACAGGCCCACACAGACACACACACACACACACACACACACACACACTTAATTAAAGGGGAACATTTATCATGTTCACTTTCAGGTTCATACTTGTATTTTGGGTTTCTACTTCAACGTGTTTACATGCTTTAATGTTAAAAAACACATTGTTATTCATTGTCATTGTTATTATTGTTGTTTCTCAGAGCCTGTTTGTGTTTTTTCCACAGACTAGAGAGCCACGGAGACTGTGGCCGCTGTCAATACCTGTGCACAACGCCAGCAGCTGATCATAAGCAAACCAGCATGGCTAATTATGCATAGCTTCTCCGCTGATCATAAACATAGTGATTGTGAATTAACCGGCATCACTAACTGTGCACAGAGTGTCCTGGTGTTGTTGTAAACAAACAGAGATCGCTAAGTGAACACCTCCTGCAGCAGCACATACACACTGTACTGTTACAGAGCTAACTGTTAGCCTGTTAGCACTGTACTATTGTGCATGTCATTACGCGACACCAGACTGCACTATGAAAGGACAGAATATTACTTTGCCTTTGCGGGATCACTATTAACGCCCTAAGCCGAAGATCTGGCACAGATCTTAACAGCAGTATAGCAGGATTTGCGGGACCACACTATGAAAGGAGCTTATGTTTATCGTCGCTTGTGACTACTCGCTACTTCGCCGGCTTTTTTAAATGGCGCGTGTTGTTGCACTGTGGAACCAGTTTTCCCTGCCGAGAGTCGGTTCTAGCCGAAACGTGGAGAACTGGTCCGAGATTAGTCACCCAAGCCCAAACTGGTCCCTGAACTGCCTTGGTGGCAAAGGGGTGTCAGTGTTTCCAGTTAATCTGCATTGGTACTCTTGGCTTTTCTGCACTGTCATTGCAGCCAGGGAACGACTTCGACCTATTGTTTATATGCATAGTTTCTGATTTCTGGGCTGTGTTCGTTTCTCTCAGGGAATGAGCTTTTGATAACTTTCACAGTATTTATATAGCACCTACACATACTTTATAACCACAAAAACCTGCCTTTTTACAATTTGGGGGCTTTCATTTTCTACAAAAAGAAATGTTTTCACTTCTCATGAAGTGATTGCTACATCAAACAGCAGCTTGGTGGTGGGCTGTGCATGTGTACAGAACGCACGAAAGTGAAACATTAGCTTCAAAGCAAGAAACTTTAAATTAACAGGATTATGACTGAAGGAATGGTTTGGTGTAAACCCCACACACCATGACACATCCCATCCACGGTAGTATGAGTGTGTTCACAGGCTTGGACAGCCAGTGAGTAGCCTCTCATAAAAACTGAGCGTGCTTTCCCTCCAGCTGCCTAAAGCTGATGCCACTCCAAACTGTAAACGATCAAACTGAAGCACAAGTTGAGCTGCACAGACATAGTCAGAGTTTGCACCACACCTTAGCAGGCACATGGTTTTGATAAAGCCAGCTGGGTGCCAAGCTGCAGGAAGGAGGACTGAAATGGTATGAGTTAGAGAGAGAGAAAAAAAAAAAGACACAGGGAGAGGAATATCATAATCTAGAAATAAACCAGCTGTTTTTCCTTTTCTACTTTAAACATTCAGGTGATTTTCTGATGTTTTTAAATTGTGATTTGGAGGTCACTGTTGCAAAAGCAGGCAAGCTGTTCCCCAGATGAGCTGCCTCTCCCCCTTTTCTCCCCCCTCTGTGGCACATCTCTCCATCTCTATGCTAATGCCCTGTAATGATCTGAGGCACGTCGGGATGAAAGAAGAGGAGAGAAACTTGTTCTCCGCACAAGCTTTGTAGTGCTTTTCTGTTGTTGTTGCTATAGTAACACAGACCTGGAACTCAAATTGACGCATGCTTATTTGCATGGCAGGACAGGGTGATTTCTTTTATTTTTTTTTTAATATACTGGAAAGAAAGAGTAGGTGTGAACCATATGAAGAAAGGGGTGTGGACAATAGATATATGCTCCATACAAACAACCAAAAATCACTGCTTGCTCTTACAAAGTCAAAGTTACACTGTTCAAAGCATTTTGCAAACCCCTGTATGCTGCACGTTTGTGGTGCAACTACAAGGTGAACAGCATGCACAAACTGAAGGAGGCTTATAATGATGCTTTGTGATTACTGTTAAATAAGCCAAGATGGCACAGTGCAAGCCAGCTATTTGTTAGCCTGGGTGTGCCCACCTGTGAAGCGATTTTACGTAATCTGATGTATACATTTATGAGTCGCCTTGTCCGAAAATAATGTGATTGTTGCTCTAACTCAGTGGTTCCCAACCTTTGTCTTAAGGGACCCACATTTTTACCATTGTAAACTTTGGCGACCCCCCCATTGTCCATTTCTTCTATGTAGCCTCTGTTGTTAGGTGAGGTTACTAATAGGTGAGGTTACCGCTCTGTGAGGTTACCACTAGGTGAGATTATCGCTAGGTGAGGCTACCACTAGGTGAGGTTACCCCTAGGTGAGGTTACCGCTAGGCGAGGTTACCACTAAGTCAGGTTACCTCTAGGTGAGGTTATCGCTAGGTGAGGTTACCGCTAGGTGAGGTTACCACTAGGTGAGGTTACCACTAGGTGAGGTTACCGCTAGGTGAGGTTATCGCTAGGTGAGGTTACCACTAGGTGAGGTTATCGCTAGGTGAGGTTATCGCTAGGTGAGGTTACCGCTAGGTGAGGTTACCACTAGGTGAGGTTACCTGTGTATACTGCAGGAGGGATGTTACACATGTCCTTATTCTCGCGTTATAGCCTTTATTTTGAAACTTTTCTATTGTGATTTTTCTATTTAAATAAATGAATAAATGTTTAATGTCGCCCTTATTTAGTTGTTTTTGTCCCACTAATGAATTAAATGCTGACTCATCTATATTTAACACATTAGATTTATTACATCCCTTAAAATCAAATGGGCTTTGTGACCCCCCGTTGATGTTTTTGTCTGCTGTGTAATTTATTTCCTGTATTCTTCCTGTTTTTAATATCGCGTCTCCTATGGACCCTGAGTCTTGAATAAAATTTGATTGATTGATAATCTGTTGTTGTCATAAAATATCAAAATATTACTAACAAGTCTAGGTCGATATTGTGTGGATCAACAAACACATCATAAAACAGTGCACATAGTATCTGCAGACGTGTTGAGCAATTCTTGTTTAATTTCATCATCCATCCTCCCATCTTCACACACACACACACACACACACACACACACACACACACACACACACAAACACACACACACACACACACACCCCTGCGTGCGGTCTTGCTTTGACTTTGAAGTTCTCCTGGATCGCCTTTAAAGGCCGTCAGTGTTGCCACGACAGCAGGCAGGTAGACATCAGACTGCACGTTGTGTGTGTGTGTGTGTGTGTGTGTGTGTGTGTGTGTGAAGCCTGAGTACTTAATTAGCTAAGAGCCCGATGGGCCACTTGCCGTTTCTCAGTGTTTAACACTAAACGAGGGAATGACTGGCTCGTTACTGATACTAACAACAAGGATAATTTATGCACAAACGGATCCGTCTGCTGTGTTTAAGCTCGTCCTCTGTTGCCGGGCTGACAATGACAAGCGCAACAAACAATAAGCAGCCACAACCATCAATGTCCCTTTGCGATCTTTACGCTGAATACTAAACTGCAAAAATGTGTTTTCATGTTGTTTCACACTGACAGAAACACAAAGGAACAGTAATAATAACCATGTCCTACAGCTTAATACAATTTCTCATTCAGGAAAATGATTTATCCTTGTTTTTAGAGGGCACTTAAAAAGTGTTTGGCTAAGACACAAAGTTCCTTGAGCTATTGATTGGGACCCAAGAAAACAAAAAAAGGCACCCGGTTCTCTTTAATCCACTGCCTCTGGGTTGCTGTTATATAGTGACAAACAGTTGAGAAGCTCTCAAGAGGGGCGATGGCACTGTGACTGGCCCTGGCTGTGTATGGCTGCAGCTGAATGGACCTTGTTGTGTTTAATTGTGCGGAACACATTCTAGATTCGCCAGGGAAAAACTGTAATCTGCTTGAGACCAAGTAATGTGGTCCTGTATGGCAGCTATTCTCAACCTCAGGGTCCCGACCCCAATTGGAGTCGCGAGATGATTTCTGGGGGTCGCCAAATCATTTTGGAAGTCAGCTCTGTCTCCACTGTGTAAAAGTGTTCATGTGTTTTAGTCTTTTTGGTCATTTAATGTCTTTTTTTAGTCATTTTGTGTCTTTTTTTGATCATTTTGTGGTCAATTTGTGTCTTTTTGGTCATTTTGTTTCCTTTTTTTGGTCATTTTGTGTCTTTTGTTGGTCATTTTTTTGTCTTTTTTGATCATTTTGTTTCCTTTTTGTTGGTAATTTTTTGTCTTTGTGGTCATTTTGTGTCTTTTTTGGTCATTTTGTGTCTTTTTTTGGTCATTTTGTGTCTTTTGTTGGTCATTTTTTTGTCTTTTTTGATCATTTTGTTTCCTTTTTGTTGGTAATTTTTTGTCTTTATGGTCATTTTGTGTCTTTTTTGATAATTTTGTGGTCATTTTGTGTCTTTTTTGGTCATTTTGTTTCCTTTTTTGGTCAGTTTGTGTCTTTTCTGGTCAATCTGTGTCTTTCTTTGTCATTTTGTTTCCTTTTTTTGGTCATATTATGTCTTTGTTTAGTCATTTTGTATCTTTTTTTGGTCATTGTGTGTCTTTTTTTTGGTCATTTTGTGTCTTTTTTGGTCAATTTGTGTCTTTTTGTGTCTTTTTTTGGTCATTTTGTATCTTTTATGGTCACTTTGTGTCTTTTTTTGATCATTTTGTGGTCAATTTGTGTCTTTTTTTGTCATTTTGTTTCCTTTTTTGGTCATTTTGTGTCTTTTTTTTGTCATTTTGTGTCTTTTTTGGTCATTTTGTGTCTTTTTTGGTCAGTGTGTGTCTTTTCTGGTCAATTTGTGTCTTTTTTGGTCATTTTGTTTCCTTTTTTTTGGTCATATTATGTCTTTGTTTAGTCATTTTGTATCTTTTTTTGGTCATTGTGTGTCCTTTTTTGCTTAATTTTAATATAATGGTAGGGGAAACACTGAGCTTTAACATGTTTTAAATTGTTTTTCCTCATCCCCAAGTTTAGTAAAATGTACTTTAAATATTTCTATGGCATGTCATGACGTTTCTATCTTTTCAGTTTCAGTACCACTGTATTTCCCTCACAGTGTGATGAGTTTATTTGTGTAGAGAGCACAGGATTAGGTCTGCTAGTTTTCTTCAGGACATCACAAATGCTTATCACATGTAAAGCTGTGATCAGTATGACTTCTCACCACAGTTACCAGGCTCCCGACTCTACCGGTACGACTCACAGTTATAAAAAAAGATCAAAGAGAGTGTGCAAGGGTTAGCTTGTTAAAGCCAAACTCCACCTTAAATCAGAATTCATACACACTGTTCCTATGATCAAAGACTCAAGTCAGCGGACTTAAACAACTCTCTAATAAAGTGTAAAGCCACAAAGTCAAGGCTCAAATGTGTGATACTAATAAGTGTTGGAAATTTCATGACCAAAGGGGAAAATAAAGTAATAACACAGAACATTCGTACATAAAACTGTCAAATAACCCTGGGCACAATCGCTCTGTTTATGTTTTGGTGATATTCTTAGATTATGATCGGGTTTGTGTTATGTTTGCACATACACACAAACACACTCCTTGGCTGTATTCATTGATTTGTAGTATTCAGCTCGAGATAATTCAACTCTGCAGTACATACACACACAATGTTTGACATGGTGACGGTGTGTCTACCATTATGTCAAACAACAGGAAGGTGGAGGACCACACACACATCACAGATGATTTTAGAGCTCACTAATATGATTCATGTAAAGTGTATATCAATTAATTTCTATTCAGACTTCAAAGAGATCAGCTATTGAGTCTTTTGTTTGCTGCATCTGTAAAATAGACGGTGTATAAAGATGGATGACGTGTCTGCACTTTTTTTCCCAATTTACAAAAATGAAGCCAAAATATGTCGGATACAGAGGCGGCCATCTTGGATATTTGAAGCCAGAGTCTTTGTAGTGGTGATCGGCTGGTGGAGTCGTGGTACCGAGGTCCCGACGCGACACCTGCACGACCGATCCTGAGTCAATCCCAGCTGGTAATCATGATGTTACACTCCAAGTAGAACTTAACTTATTGGAAACTAACACGTAAACAAACATCAGTGTAATAATAACTACCTAAAATTGAAGAAACCATATTTGGGAAAAATTTATTTGATGTGTACTTTGATTTTGTTTGTTTGGCTCATAACCTAGCCTGTCGCACATTAGCCAGTCACGTTAGCCGGTCACGTTAGCTCTTCAAATTAGCCGGTTGCACATTAGCCGGTTGCACATTAGCTGGTCACACATTAGCCAGTCACGTTAGCCGTTCACATTAGTCGGTCACATTAGCCGGTTGCACATTAGCCGGTCACGTTAGCCGTTCACATTAGCCGGTTGCACAGTAGCTGGTCACGTTAGCTGGTCACGTTAGCCTCTCGCACATTAGCCGGTCATGTTAGCCATTCACATTAGCCATTTGCACATTAGCCGGTCACGTTAGCCGTTCACATTAGCCGGTTGCACATTAGCCAGTCACGTTAGCCGTTCACATTAGCCGGTCACGTTAGCCAGTCGCATTAGCTGGTCGCACATTAGCCGGTCACAAATTTGCCGTTCATATTAGCCAGTTGCACATTAGCCGGTCGCACATTAGCCAGTCACGTTAGCCTGTCACATTAGCCGGTTGCACATTAGCCGGTCACATTAGCCAGTCGCATTAGCTGGTCGCACATTAGCCGGTCACAAATTTGCCGTTCATATTAGCCGGTTGCACATAAGCCGGTCACATTAGCCAGTCGCATTAGCCGGTCGCACATTAGCCAGTCGCATTAGCTGGTGGCACATTAGCTAGTCACACATTCGCTGTTCACATTAGCCGGTCACACATGAGCCGGTCACACTAGCCGGTCGCGTTAGCCTGTCGCGTTAACTGGTCAATAGCGACGGCACAAAGTGTCAAACTGAGGTCAACAGAAAGGCGCCATATTAACCCACTGAAACGACGCATATCTCCACCCAGTGTTGAGGAGGAGGACACGTTCCCGACAGTTATTCAGTTTTCTCAGTTGCATGTAAACTGGGACAAGGACAGAAGTCCTATTAGTCGGCAAATCGTTTTTTAAGCATAGCTCGATTAAACTGTGCATGTAAACACACTGTATGATTTGATATAGCATTTTTGAATAATAACTCTGTAATCAGTTTTAAATAAAAAGGATTTCTGTTAGATTCAAATGTAAAACAGACACTGTACAATTTCAAAAAACAGACACTTAAATGTTTCACTGCAACAAATAACACTTTTAGTTTGGCCTTTCTCACTGTACCTGAGTGCATCTTCCAGTTTGGCTATCTTCCTCTTAGCCTCTGTTCTGTCTTTTTCTGCTTCACTGTGGATTGCCAAAACCTGAGGGAAAGAGAGAGTGAGGGTAAAAGCAAGAGACAGCCAGAAAGAGACGAGGGGTGCAAGTGAGTGCAAGAGCAGACATCATCAAACATCACTCAACAAAACTCTCCTGCCTGTGACCTTGTGCATCTGCTCTCCTCTCTTCTCTCTATCACCCCATCAAAAGCTCCATCTGAGTCTATCTGCCTGCACAGAGGGCCTCTCACTCTGGATCTGTGGCAGCCACATGGGCTCTTCTTGTGTCCAGATACCAGACTCTGGCCTCCTACACGTGTCTCATTTACCACTCCTGACGAGTGGAAAGAGACATTTTTTCCAGGGGAAAGAAAAAGGAAAATGAAAAAACCTTTGCTTTCATTGTTTACATCAGGGGTCTCAAACTCAAATTACCTGGGGGCCGCTGGAGGTAGTATCAAAATGACCAAAAAAAGACACAGAATTACTAAAAAAAAGAAAAAATGACAGAAAAATAACTACATTACTTAAAAAAGACACAAAATTACAAAAAAGACATAAAATGACCAAAAAATACACAGAAATACCAAAAAGACACAAAATTATTTAAAAAAGACACAAAATTCCAAAAAAACATACACAATTATTTAAAAAAAACTGAAAATGACAGAAAAATAGCTAAATTACTTAAAAAAGACAAGATTACAAAAAGACACAGAATTACGAAAAAGACACAAAATGACCAAAAAATACACAGAATTACCAAAAAAGACACACAATTATCTCAAAACAACACAAAATGACACAAAATGACCAGAAAAAAGACATAAATTACCAAAAAAGACACAAAATGATCCAAAAATGACCAAAAAAAATAGACAAAATTATTGAAAAAGACACACAATTATTAAAAAAGACACAAAATTATTTTAAAAAAGTAATTAAAGGGACCTTCCACACAACACGGTAAAGTGCCATTCATATAAAACTCACATTAAACTTTCATATCAAGGTGGGGGCCACAAAATATCATCACGAGGGCCACAATTGGCCCACGAGTTTGAGACCCCTGGTTTACATCTTATGTCCCCATCCAGCAGGTGAATAAAGGGAAAGATTATTACAAGGACGGAGTAAAAAACAGAGGAAACATCAAAACTATAGAGCAGACTTTCCTCCAGAGGAGCTTAATTTAAATTGCCCCCGACCCTGAATGAAGTGCACAGGGGCCTGTTAAGTTGTTGCAGGTGTATCAGTGAGAGGGGCCCGTCTCTGGGTCTCTGGGTCTCTGGGTCTCTGGGTGTGCCAGCCAGTTAGAGCTGTGGACCTTTGAAGATGACCCAGGTGCAGCTGGTCTTTAAAACCTGACTTTCACCTTAGAAGTCTGGCTCGGAGCGGTCTGGTCCAGCTCAGACTGGTAACAGTGGTCTCTTCTCTCTATGGTTTACAGCTGCTCCACCGCTTTGAAGAGGGTCTCTCAAGTAAAGGCAATTAAGTGTAGGACCATGTACACTGTAAAAAACAGTTTTACACTGTAAAAAATGTCTGTAGATTTTATGGTGAAAAACTGCTAAAAAAAAAGATAAATGGGTTAATTCAGCTTCAGTAACAATGAAACACTGTAAACGTATATATCAGCCAAAACTGTATTTTCTATAGTTTTGTTTTTTGAAAAATACATTACTCCACTGTAAAATACAGTGTAATATGTATTTAATGTAATATATATATATATACAAGGCATCACTATAATTTTTGTCATTTTTTAAATTTTTCTTTTGTAAAAATACTTTTTCTCACTGTTAAATGTACTAAACAACAACCATATCTCTAACAAAAATATACTGTAATATTTAATGATAAAATCTTTAATTCATGCAGCATTTATAAAGCATTTTCTTGTCTTTTATTTATTGATTTGGGATGGTTTTGTGATTTTGGTGTTGTTGTTCTTTTTCTATTCTTTTTCAATGTTTGTCTATTGGTGATTTATGTTGTGTTTTGTTTAAATAAATAAAAAAATAAAAAAAAGTATTTTCTTGTCAATTACATGGCAAAAAAGCATTTCTATTGATGGAAAAACGTTTTATTTATACAGTAAAAAATGGAATAAAATGGCAAAATATACTGTAATATGTAATGATAAAATCTTTAATTTATGCAGCATTTAAAGTATTTTCTTGTCAATTATATGGCAAAAAAAGTGTTTCTTTTGATGGAAAAACGCTTAATTTATACAGTAAAAAATGGAATAAAATGGCAATCTTAGACGTGAAATCAACAGTGCTAATATCTTTTTACCGTTATATTAGAAAAAGTTGCACCGTATTTATTACGGTAAAGTTCTGGCAACCACAGCTGCCGTTTTTTTTACCGTGAAAACAACAGTTCTTTTTTTACAGTGTATACAGTATATACTTCAATGAGAAAAATTGCCCTTGTGAATGTCCTCTTTTGCAGACTCTGCAAGTTTATTCATATTGCTTCTAACTTCCATTCTAAACTTTCTTTGCTTGATAACTCTAATGCTAAATTATGCATTTTCCATCCTCCTCTTTCTTCTTTTCCAAAGCCTTCATCTACCTGTTAATCACAGCTCTGATTTTACGAGACCAGACATAAAATCTAAAAGTAAAGGGAACCAAAAAAGGAACATGTGACTGTGAGCTTTGATCTCCACTTGACCGTAATAACTTTGTCCAGAGCTGTTTTAATGCAGCGACAGAAGCTATGGAGCTCAGAGGATCGCTTTTCCTCAACTACACACTCTACCTTTTTCTCAGTTGATCTAAAAAAAAGACACAAAATGACGGATAAAGACACGAAAATACTAAAAAAAAAAAAAAAAAAGACAGAAAAATAACTAAATTACTTAAAAAAGACACAAAATGGCCAAAAAAGACACAAAATACTAAAAAAAGACACAAAATGAAAGAAAAATAACTAAATTACTTCAAAAAAGACACAAAATTACAAAAAAAGACAAAAATACTAAAAAAAAGACAAAAAATGACCAAAAAATACACAGAATTACCAAAAAAAAGACACAAAATGACCAAAAAATACACAGAATTACCAAAAAAGACACAAAATTATTTTTAAAAAAGACACAAAATGACCAAAAAAAGACACAAAATTACTAAAAAAGACACAAAATGATTTAAAAAGACACAAAATGACCAAAAAATACACAGAATTACCACAAAAATACACAAAATGATTTAAAAAAAGACACAAAATGAGACAAAAAGACGCAAAATGACCAAAAAAAGACACAAAATGACAGAAAAATAACTAAATTACTTAAAAAGACACAAAATTACTAAAAAAAAAAGACACAAATCTAAAAGTAAAGGGAACCAAAAAGGAAAACATGTGACTGTGAGCTTTGATCTCCACTTGACCGTAATAACTTTGTCCAGAGCTGTTTTAATGCAGCGACAGAAGCTATGGAGCTTAGAGGATCGCTTTTCCTGCAGTACATACACTACCTTTTTCTCACAGTTGATCTGCACTTCATCTTTTTCCTGCTGAAACTTCATCTCTTGATCCTGAAAGGAAGCAGAGGTGAAATGATACCGTGTGGCAGAGCTGACACATCCACAGAGTGGAAAAAGAAAGAACGTAGCCTTGGGGTCTAAGAAGTGAAGTCAATGGAAAGTGCCTTAAAACTGCATTCTTTCTTTCTTCGCCACTGGTTACAAAGAGCAGTTAGATTGTGTAGAAGGCCATGAGAAAATGACGCTACTTTTTACTTGATTAATTGCCTCAGTAAATATTCTCCAAGTTTTAAGTCTTCTTATGCACACAAGATGTTCATTTTGTAAATCATGGTTCCGTTTGGATTAAAATAGACAATATTATACCGGTATATTTTTTTAATGAGTAAAAAAAATGCATATTATCACCCAAGTCTTACTCTAACTTGTTGGTGTCTCCTGTGTTCACTGTCCAGGAGCTGCTGTTTCAGTAGAGCGACACTTTTCTCTAAATCCTCCATCACCTCAGACGCCTGAAAGACAGAAACAAAGAAGACATTGGTAAAAAAAAAAGAAGCACTTAGCGTGCATCAATTAACCCTTTGATGCACAACATGGTCTAAAGTGACTGAGTTTTTATGTTCTATATCTTTGCAATAAATTATTTTCATCATTCAGTTTTCCAGGTTTTCCTCAATTAGTTTGTTTTTGATCATCATACATCCTAATTTTATGTTTTCCTTTAGTCATTTTTGAATAAAATCCCTTTTTGTGTCACTACTCTTTTAATGCACAACATGGGTCAAAAATGACCCATATCCATTTTAGTAGCTTGCTAAGATAAATACTTAGCTAACTTCTTGGCTAGGTATTTAGCTAAGTAGCTTGCTAAGCTAAATACTTAGCTAATTTCTTGGCTAAGTATTTCGCTAAGTAGCTTGTTAAGCTAACTACTTAGCTAACTTCTTGGCTAAGTATTTCGCTAAGTAGCTTGTTAAGCTAACTACTTAGCTAACTTCTTGGCTAAGTAGCTTGCTAAGCTAAATACTTAGCTAATTTCTTGGCTAAGTATTTCGCTAAGTAGCTTGTTAAGCTAACTACTTAGCTAACTTCTTGGCTAAGTATTTCGCTAAGTAGCTTGTTAAGCTAACTACTTAGCTAACTTCTTGGCTAAGTATTTAGCTAAGTAGCTTGCTAAGCTAAATACTTAGCTAATTTCTTGGCTAAGTATTTAGCTAAGTAGCTTGCTAAGCTAAATACTTAGCTAATTTCTTGGCTAAGTATTTAGCTAAGTAGCTTGTTAAGCTAACTACTTAGCTAACTTCTTGGCTAAGTATTTCGCTAAGTAGCTTGCTAAGCTAACTATTTAGCTAACTTCTTGGCTAAGTATTTAGCTAAGTAGCTTGCTAAGCTAACTACTTAGCTAACTTCTTGGCTAAGTATTTAGCTAAGTAGCTTGCTAAGCTAACTACTTAGCTAACTTCTTGGCTAAATATTTAGCTAAGTAGCTTGCTAAGCTAACTACTTAGCTAACTTCTTGGCTAAATAATTAGCTTAGCAAGCTACTTAGCCAAGTAGTTAGCTATATATTAATACCAAAACTTTTTTTCTATGTATGAGAAGCAAAATGGAAATAATGATCTGTTGTTATCAAAAACAAGATATTTAAAGAATACTTGGAATATTCAATCATAAAATAAGTAGATATCAAAAGATAGAGCACAGAAACACACAGCAGCATTAAATAACATGAAGGGAATGAATGAGGGTCATTTTTGACCCATGTTGTGCATTAGAAGGTGTTTATATGTTGTGCATCAAAGGGTTAAGGGAGAGCTCTATGGACCTTAGCAGCAGATAAAACATGTTCCTGGTGTAAGTGGCTCATGTCTGTCTCATGGTTGGCTTGGAGCTTCTGGACGTTCTCCTCGTGTTGCTCCTTCTGCTGCTCCTTCTCTTTCTGAAGAGTCAGATTTCTGTGGACGAGACGGAAACTGGGCCGTTTACACGTCATCAAATTGTATTTTACATTAGCAGAACTTAAAACTATTTTTTTTTTTTGATTAACGAAGAAATTTAAACTGGCACAAGTCATGATAGTATATTGAATAAATAGGCATAATTTGTGTGTCATCCAAACTCAATAAAATAACAATTACAAGTAAAAAGTCCAACAGTATCTCAGAACTTTATTTTTTTATTTCACAACGATATATACACTACAGGCCAAAAGTTTGGAGGCAATATCAAATTTGTACAAAAAAAGATTTTCATTGCTTTACTTTGCAACAAATTAAACATGATTATTATATAAAGAGTCACTTATTAAAACACATGTTGACTCTTGTTGGTCTTTGGGTTTTTATTGCTTAGACTTTGTGTTTCCTTCTTTCCTTAATGTATAAATCTGAACTCTTGTTTCTTTTGTCAGAGATATGAACACAGTTGAGATTTATTGGGATTTTTGTCTCCAAACTCTCAAAAGCCAAAGAGATTAAGGTGAATAATGCAAACTGTGATTTGTTTTGTTTTTTTACTTTTGAACTGAAGTTGTGACTCTTCCAAATCTTCTCAACCCTAAAACTAAGCCCTTCTTTTCTTTTGGTAACATTTATTCACCAATAGGTGAAAATGTCAATGGAAAAAGTCAATGGAGGAAAATGGTTCAATTCAATAAAGGTAAACACATCCAGAAATACAGAGAATACACACTGGATTTTAAGACAAACGACGTTGTGAACTGAAATTTAAGTTGCTTCCAAACTTTTGGCCTGTAGTGTATGTTTAACCCATTTAAGGCGGGAAAGCTTTACGGCATTTCTACCATTAAAACCGGGGGTGCTGTTTCGTTATTCTACCATTAAAGCCGGGAAAGCGGATATATCGTTTTGTAGTATTAGTCGCACAAAATGACTAAAAAAGACACAAAATGACCAAAAAAAGACACAAAAAGACACAAAATGACTAAAAAAGACACAAAATGACCAAACAAAGACACAAAAAGACTAAAAAAAGACACAAAATGATTTAAAAAAAGACACAAAATGAGAATACATGTGGGAGTGTCACAATGCATCATGGGACTTTTCCAGAACTTTGAAATCATGACGGAAGATAGCGGAGGAGCTCAGAAGTAAGTGACGGAAGAGATCTTGATGAAAACAGCGCCGATCATTTAATTGCTGACTTTGAACCCTCGGAACCAATCGACCGGGATTTATGGATGAGGAATATGTTTTTAGACGACATATTTTCACTGAAGAACAGACAGATTTGTGGCCATCTGGAGATAATAATAATATTAATAATAATATATTATTATTATTATTATTATTATTACTTTATGCGTCGTTGAGTACCCTGAAAAGTGCAATATAGATTAAATGTATTATTATTATTATGTATTATCATTATTATTATTATTATTATGATTATTATTATTATTATGTTTTATTACAGTAGGCTAATGAGAACTATGTCTTGTTCTTCCAGTGGTCATATCATGTTTGCATCTTGCTAATGGGCATGTATTAGTATTATGCATAGGATTTTTAGTCAGTCAAATGTAACATTTGCTGAGTTTGTTGATTTTTAAAAAAAAATTTATTGAAAGTTTGGACAAATAAACTCAACTTCTAATAGGTATAAGCTCTCAAATACTTTTTGAATTTCATTTCTATCTGCTACAGAGGCTGAAAAATCTTCTGTTGAATTTCCAGAAAAACTTCAGGTTTTAGGGGGTTCTTTCAAAATCGCCCAGAGGTTTTCCAGGCGTTTTAGGTCTAAATGGGTTAAGTAATGACTAAAGGTCCTAGAAGGAGTTGGTGCATAAATAGCTTTAAAAAGCATCCTCTTTTCCCCACTAAACATTTGTCCCCTCTTTTCTTTAACTGACCGTCTGTTGGCCTCCTGCAGCTCAGCACTGATGGAAGCGATGTGGATCTCCAGCTGGGTTTTCTCCTGAGTCAGCCTCTGACGCAGCACGCTGCCCTTCTCCACCTCCACCGACTGCTGCTTCACCCGCAGCTCCAGCTCACGCACCGTCAGCTCCTGAACCACCAGCACAAGAGACAACAGTCAACCAACAGCTTCAACCACTGACGGAGAAAACACCAGGGATCAGAGGGCCGAATGCTCCGACAGCAAAGTCACACAGAGAAATATTCCTGCTAATATGAAAGATATGTGGCTAATAATGTGGTTGACCACAACTCTGACTTCATCCTTTATTCTGAAAATTAACTTATGTCAACTATTTGAAGTTAAAGATATATAAATGACACATTTTTATTGCTCAAGTTGTATTTTTTTTACTTTAAAAAGTTGGACTTAAAATAGATTGTTTGGTACTGGTGTTATCTATAGCAGGGGTCTCAAACTGAAATTACCTGGGGGCCGCTGGAGGCAGCATCAAAATGACCAAAAAAAGACACAAAATTACAAAAAAAAAAAAAAAAAGACACAAAATGACGGAAAAAAAACTAAATTAGTTAAAAAAAGACACAACATTACAAAAAAAGACACAAAATTACTAAAAAAGACACACAATTATTTAAAAAAGACACTTAATTACTTTAAAAAGACACAAAATGACACAAAAAAGACACAAAATGACACAAAAAAGGCACAAAATGAGAGGAAAAAAGACACACATTAAGAAAGACACACAATTATTTAAAAAAGACACTAAATGACCAAAAAAGACACACAATTATTAAAAAAGACACCAAAATATTTTTAAAAATACACAAAATGACCAAAAAAGACATAAAATGACAGAAAAAACTTAATTACTTTAAAGAGACAGAAAATGATCAAAAAAAAGACACAGAATTACCAAAAACATACACAAAATTACTAAAAAAAGACACAAAATTACCAAAAAAAGTAACTAAAGGGACCTTCCACACACAACACAGTAAAGTGCCATTCATATAAAACTCACATTAAACTTTCATATCAAGGTGGGGGCCACAAAATATCGTCACGAGGGCCACAACTGGCCCGCGGGCCGCGAGTTTGAGACCCATGATCTAAAGATCTGTGAGTCATCAATAACAAAACATATTCTCTTTACAAACTGTACCAAAGGTCGAACCAGCAGAAACCTTTTCAACGCTACACAGGCAAAGATCTTATCAAGTGAAAATATTTCATCCAGTCAACAAAAGCTCAACTGCAGCAGCAACTGACGTTGCTTTGAAAAGTTTCTAAAGCTCCAAACGACTATTTCACGTTGTTGCACCACGGCTATTGGAAGTCTAGGGTATCTGAAACCTTGGCAAAGGTTAATATGGAAGTATATTCCATAGACTACGTAAAAGAAGAAGACGAAGAAGAAGACGTAGCCTCCACTTCTGAAAAGTGAAGTCAATATGGAAGTCCTTAAAACCAGCATTCTTTCTAATGGCCAGCAGGGGCGACTGCAAAAAGCTCTTCAATTGTATAAAAATGTAAGAAAATAAGACCCTACATCTCACTTGATTGATTACCTCTGCAAACATTTATCTAATGAGTTTATGGTCTCAATCACTAGTTTCAACTCTTCTTTAATACAGTGTGATATTGATTGTATAAATCAGTTTTTCATGTTCACTACCACAGGGCCACATATAGGAGCGTGCACTAAACCAGATGTGATGAAACTGTAATTTTAAATATGTTTACAGTGCAGTAACTTAACATACTTCATGCTCAAATGCATGTATAACCCTTTATCAGGCAAAGAAGTGGCAAATTTACTAGATTAAAGTGGCAAATCCACAGGAAAAACAGTTGCAGATTTACAAGAAAAAAGTGGGAAAAAGCAACTTTTTTCTTGCAGATTCACCACTTTAAATCTCATAAACCTTTTTCTCAAAATATGACCCCCCTCCCCCGGGTCCATATGTTTTTTTTTTATACATTCTGGCTATATGTAATATCCTCCAATATTCTCTAAGTATTTCACTGTGGAGTTTCTGTCCACATGTGGCACTGTGTTTCAAATATGTTTATTTGGAAACCAGTAACTTAACAGAGAAATTAACAGTCAACAGTTAACTGAAACTTAACTAAAATTATAATGAAAATGTCCTGAAAATGTTTTCGTCTTTGTCAATTTTTTTCATACATAATGAAGATGGATCAGACAAAGGAAATAAAGGCAAAATTTAATGTGACCTCTTTTAATCTCCCACCCAACAAATACCCCATTACATAAAACTAATGAAAAATTCAAAACTATTATAACCTTGCAAGGGAATTCACAGTTCCAATGAGGGCCCTCACAAAGATAGAAGTACAAGTGTGTGTGTGTGTGTGTTCTTGTACTTCCTACATAGTGAGGACCAGAACACATTTTTAACCAACAGAGTGAGGACATTTTTGCAAAGTGAGGACATTTTGGCCGGTCCTCTCAAAAATGAGAGTTTAAAAAATTAACTGAAACTGTATTATGTGGTTACAAAAATAACTAAAACTAACTAAAATTATAGTGAAAATGTCCTTCGTTTTTCATCTTTGTCCACTTTTTTCATACATAATGAAGATGGATCAGACAAAGGAAATAAAGGCAAAATTTACTGTGACCTCTTTTAATCTCCCACCAACAAATACCCCATTACAAAAAACTACAACTAATAAAAACTAAACTAAAACTAAGCATTTTCCCAAAAAATTAAAACAAATTAAAACTAGCAAACTCACTCTAAAAACTAACTAAAACTAACTGAATTTGAAAACAAAAATTGACAAAGAAATTAAAACTAAAACTACACTCTAATAAAAAAGTATGTTAACATTTTCCACTAGAATTTTTACGTTAAGCCAACTGCTGCTATTACATTAATTCAAAGCAATGTTTTGAGTCTGGTGAATTACCTTTTCTAAGTAAGATGAACTTAATAATTGCATGAATGCATTAAGTATTTAAGTTGATCCAACATCATGTTTTAAGTCAGGTGAAGAAGCTCGCGCGTGCAGGAGACGGAAACTGGGCCGTTTACACGTCATCAAGTTGTGTTTTACATTAACAGAACTTAAAACTATTTTGTTTAAAACTAATGAAAAATTCAAAACTATTATAACCTTGCAAGGGAATTCACTGTTACAATGAGGGCCCTCACAAAGATAAAAGTACAAGGATGTGTGTGTGTGTGTGTGTGTGTGTGTGTGTGTGTGTGTTCTTGTGACAATGTGGAATGTGGTGTGTTCAGGCTGATAAAGGCGATGACGGGGCGCTGATTAAAGACGGAGCGTGCTAGTCAATCTAGATGATGACAGAGGCCTGAGATGACAGGAGGAAGAGGAGGAAGAGGAGGAAGAGGAGGAAGAGGAGGAAGAGGAGGGAGCGGCGTGTTGGTAAAGAGTACTAGAGTAGCTGTGAGCGAGGCCGATGAGAGAGATTTGAGTCTTTGTGTGAGCTGCGTAGGACTCTAAGAAAAGGAACAAGCGTCCTGTGTTGCTGCTGACACTCAGTATGGAGAGGAGCTTCTTCTCATCTGCTGCCAGAGAGCCGAGCTGCACCGGGCACACCTGGACACACTCACAGGGAGCACATTATCTCCTTAATTAGGTGTTTTAGAAGGAGAATTACAAGGTGTGAAGAGCAGACTACATAAGCTACTTTATGAGCTCTGCTCCCCGTCACAGATTTAGAAGCGATAGAGGCTTTGAAGATGGAAAAAACATGTAATTTGTAGCAAAAAAAAGCCATAGAGAGTGATGGATGACCTTTTTACAGTTTTTGTATCAGAAGTGAGGCCAGCAACTGGAAGACAGCATGCATCACTCATATCCTGAGGCTGGTCAGACTGTGTGTACGCTCTCATGTTGGGTTTTAAACTCTAGTGTGAGAAGAAGAAAGTCTAACAGAACACATGAGAAGGAGACAGAGTAGACTGGAGACTTGTAGGACAGGTGTCAAACAAATGCATGAGTTAGTTTACAGCTGTTTTACTGTGACTATTACTGGGGTTATATGGTTATCTAAGGCAGCTATTTTTTTTTTTTGACACTTTTTTTTGTCATTTTGTGTCTTTTTTGGTCATTTTGTGGTCATGTTGTGTCTTTTTTGGTCATTTTATGGTAAATTTTTGTCTTTTTTGGTCATTTTGTGGTCAATTTTTGTCTTTTTTGGTCATTTTATGGTAAATTTTTGTCTTTTTTGGTCATTTTGTGTTACTTTTTTTGTGGTCATTTTCTGTTCAATTTTTATCTTTTTTTGGTCATTTTGTTTCCTTTTTTGTCATTTTATGTCTTTTTTGGTCATTTTGTGGTAATTTTGTGTCTTTTTTGGTCATTTCATGGTAAATTTTTGTCTTTTTGGTAATTTTGTGGTCAATTATTTTTTTTTTTGTCATTTTCTGTTCAATTTTTGTCTTTTTTTCGTCATTTTGTGTCTTTTTTGGTCATTTTGTGGTAATTTTGTGGTCAATTTTTGTCTTTTTTTTGGTCATTTTCTGTTCAATTTTTGTATTTTTTGGTCATTTTGTTTCCCTTTTTGTCTTTTTGTTTTCTTTTTTGTCATTTTGTGTCTTTTTTGGTCATTTTGTGGTAATTTTATGTCTTTTTTGGTCATGTTATGGTCAATTTTTGTCGTTTTTGGTAATTTTGTTTCCTTTTTTGTCATTTTGTGTCTTTTTTTAGCCATTTTGTCAGGACTTTTTTCGTCCCTGTAGAAGAGCAGGGTCTTTTTTCTCCCCTGAAAAAAGCCTGGTTGCTGATTGGATAGAACACTAAGCAGGATGTGACGTAGTACTCGACGCCACAACAACACGCGCCATTTGTAAAAGCCGGTGAAGCAGTGTTGCCAACCTAGCGCCTTTGTTGCTAAATTTAGCGACTTTTCAGACCCCCTTAGCGACTATTTTTCAAGAAAGCCACTGGAGACAAATCCAGCGACTCGTTCTTACTTTTCTTAACGAGCCGCTAACGAGCCGAAGGCCAGCTCGTTAAGAAGAGCCGCCGTTAGCGGCAGTTAGCTACAGTTCTTGTTCTTGTTAATAAAAATATTTCTGTTAAATTTTGACAGTACAAAGAAGTATATTCGCACTAGTTTATCTCTAAGCACAAGACCATTCTCATCTCGTCATTTGGACATGGACAAGTATGGACTACAGTCGAGAGTTTGAATGGTGCAATAGCTTGGCAGATAGCGGCTTGTCTTTCTTTCAAACACCCACTCAGTCACTCCATCGGCTCTGCCCCGTGCATAGATAACGTCCAAAAATAACAACATCACACATATCTGTCGGCCCCTTGTGAGATCTTTGATCTGCGTTGGGTAGAAATCCAACCAGGTAGCGTTGGGCACATGAACATTCTTCATTTCACTGTTATTAAACCAGATCCAGTACGCTGGGTTTGAATGAGCATGAATCATCAATCTGAGTTTGTCTTGGCATGCATACTTTACATGTGAACCGAGTGAACTTTTCACATTGTGTCCTGGTTATGAACTTTTTATTAGCAGCTGTATCTCCCCCTCAGAGTGAGCAGAGGAGTAGTAGTGGCCTGAAACAAATTGGCAGATAGTGTTAAGTGAACAAACCACATGCTGAAAAACTACTGAAGCTGCTGGGTCAAAGTCGTGTAGGACTGAATATTCTACAAGCAAAACATCTCTGCATATTGAATAAACTGACTGATATATTTTGAACTTACTTGTAGAACTATCAGCAACAAATCAACAGAGAAAGACAGAGCTTTTCACAATAAAAGCACACTACATAACATTGATTCTAAGGGTGTCCTCACACCAAAAGTGTGCCATTACTACAAATTAGGGCTGGGCGATATGGACCAAAAGTCATATCCCGATGTATTTAGGCTGAATATCGATATAAGATATATATCCCGATATTTCTATCGCTAAGTGAGAGCAAATGTTCAGTCAAAGTCGAAGCCAAATATAACATGTCACAAGTAGTTTTATTGAAACCGTTTATTTAATTGAACATAAATACTGTATAACAACAGGAGAACATTTAAAAAAAAATCAAAGCTCTATAAAGTGCACATTTAAATAAAAAAATATCCAAAATAAAAATAGCCTATGAAATAAAAGAGGCCAATCGTTTTCTGAAGTAAATATATTTATATGAGAGTGTATACGGACACGATACGGCGGAGCGGATTACAGTTTTACACATTTTTGTGTTTTTAAGCCCCAGAAACGCCGTCACCGTCTAAACAAAAGGCACTTCACATAAAATACTTAGGTCGTTTTTACCTGTTTTAAGCGTCCTTGTGTAAACGGGGCCTAAATATATCTGGATATGACTTTTGTTACATATCGCCCAGCCCTAGATTGCGGTAAAGCTTGTGATAGTAGCGCAAAAATTGATTTTAGACTTAAGCTTAGAGAAACCAACCACTAAAGAAGGGTGCTGTAATACCTCAGAAAAGTCCACTCCAAATTGTGTGTGTGTGTGTGTGTGTGTGTGTGTGTGTGTGTGTGTGTGAGCAGCTGATTTCCAGTGACAGAAGGCTCTTTTCATTCTCTGGCCTGTCCTTAATTATTAAAAGAGGGGCCTGACCACGGGCCCTGCCCTGTCCACTGTTTGATGCCTCTTAAATGTGGGCCTGCTGACAGATTAAGGCCAGAAGCAATATGTGTGATATGTATGACAGGCCATACTGATACTGATAACAATACTATTGATGAAGCATGTGTGTTCAACTGGCCTCTGGTGTTGATGATCCCCATTAATGTAATGAGAATGATCCTGCTTAAAACCAAAGTCCTTTCATATGACATCAAAGAAACCACAGCTTTGGGAAGCGTGTGTGTGTGTGTGTGTGTGTTTAATACACACTTGGATCAAAGACCTTTATAAAGATGACAGAGGTAAGATATGAGAGTCATTCTGGCCCAGAGGTTACAGGACGTCTCCATTAATAAGAGCTTCATAGAGCAGTAGAACTACTTTCTCAACCTTTTTGAGTCGTGACCCCCAATTTAACATCATGTTGTCTCACTGAACAGAATCTCACAGTTCAGATCAGACAAACTCAGTTGTTACAACGAATTTTGGACAAATAATGAAGCAGACAACAACTAAAACATCTCTCTGTCTGTGCATTTATATATATTTTTCTATATTTTATTGTTACTTTTAATCTAAGTCCTTTGCTATCAGTTTAAAGGTCCATTCTGACCTCCTGAGTGTGTAACAGTCAGCTTCAAGCCAGAGACTCCTTGGAAAGTAACAACTTGATACTTTGGGATTTGTCAGAAAAGACACAAAATGATCAAAAAAAGAATCAAAATTACCATAAAATGACACAAAATGATCAAAAAAAGACACAAAATGACCAAAAAAAGACACAAAATGACCAAAAAAGGGCACAAAATGACCAAAAAAAGGCACAAAATGATCAAAAAATGACACAAAATGACCAAAAAAGACACAAAATGACTAAAAAACTACACAAAATGACAAAAAAATGACACAAAATGACCAAAAAGAACATAAAATGACAAAAAAAGATACAAAATGACCAAAAAAAAGACACAAAATGCCCCAAAAAAGACACAAAATGACAAAAAAAAAGACAAAAAAACTAAAACTCATGAACACTTTAACACAGTGGAGACAGAGCTGACTTCCAAAATGATTTGGCGACCCCCAGAAATCATCTGACGACCCCATTTGGGGTCGGGACCCCAAGGTTGAGAACAGCTTCACAGAGAATGGTGTGGGTCACTGTTTTACAATTAGAGCTATGAAAGCTGTAAACACTTTCCTTTGAGCTGAAGAGTTTTATGCAAAAATACTCCCATCCCAGAATCCTGTTTGTTCCAGTGAAAGTGATGTTTGGCATATAAAATAATCTGCAGCAAGCACACGCTGCGTCTAATGCTGCTCTCTCTCTCACTCATTCCCTTTGGTGGGAAGTCACTGACTGGAATAAACATGAGTGTACTAATCCAAGTTCAATCATGCTACATGAGGTTACATGGGGAAAATTCAAAGTGTTAAAAATGTTGTCACATGATGCCATTTGGAGTCAAATACAATGTTGTGGCCATACAAATACAAATACAATAAATAAAATACTGTAAATAATACAGTGTGCTGCTGACGACACTGTAAAAAAATGTTTTCATTCATGAAAATGATCAGAAATAGAACAGACACTTTCCCACCATTTCCTGTGTGTGTGTGTGTGTGTGTGTGTTCTTGTACTTCCTACATAGTGAGGACCAGAACATGTTTTTAACCAACAGAGTGAGGACATTTCTGCAAAGTGAGGACATTTCGGCCGGTCCTCACTTCTTTAAAGGCTTTTTTGAGATTTCAGACTTTGTTTTAAGGGTTAAAGGTTACATGATAATGATAACTAACTGAAACTGTATTGTGTGGTTACAAAACTAACTAAAATTATAGTGAAAATGTCCTTCGTTTTTGTCTTTGTCAACTTTTTGTCATACATAATGAAGATGGATCAGACAAAGGAAATAAAGGCAAAATTTACTGTGACCTCTTTTAATCTCCCACCCAACAAATACCCCATTACAAAAAACTACAACTAGTAAACACTAAAGCATTAAAAAACTAAATTAAACTAAAACTAGCAAAGTCACTCTAATAACTAATTAAAACTACCAACTTCACTATTCCAATGAGGGCCCTCACAAAGATAGAAGTACAAGAATGTGTGTGTGTGTGTGTGTGTGTGTGTGTGTGTGTGTGTGTGTGTGTGTGTGTGTGTGTGTGTGTGTATGTGTGTGTGTGTCAAGGTTATTTTAGTTAACGAAAACTAACGAAATAACGAAAACTAGAATTGAAAAAACATTTCCATTAACTGAAATAAAAATAAAAACGAGCGTTTTTTTAAAAACGATAACTAACTGAAACTGTATTTTGTGGTTACAAAACTAACTAAAGCTAACTAAAATTACAGTGAAAATGTCCTTCGTTTTCGTCTTTGTCAACTTTTTTTAAACCTTTTTGGTTGATATGAAATGTATTTAATCTATCTGGTTTTATGACTTAATAAACTTATTGGGGTTGAGATGGATCAGACAAAGGAAATAAAGGAAACAGGGGACATATGTGGGGGACACTTCACCTGGAATTGACTTCTGTTGCAATATTGTTTTTGTTTTGTTTTGTTTTATTTTTATATATGTATATATATATATATATATATATATATTGAGGCTGTGATCTGTTGTATGTATGTGTGTTGGAATGTATTGTTTTCATGTCTTTTACACACCTAAACTGCAACCAAATTGCCCAAGTTGGGACAAATAAACTATACTTGACTTGACATTTATTGTGACTTTATGAATCTGGCACCCAACAAATACCCCATCACAAAAAAACTAAAACTAACACTAAAACTAATAAAAACTAAGCATTTTCCCAAAAATAAAAACAAATTAAAACTAGCAAACACACTCAAAAAAACAAATTAAAATTAACTGAACTTGAAAACAAAAATTGACAACGAAATAAAAACTAAAACTAATGAAAGTTTTGCTGACTAGGGTTGACTCCATAGTGGACTACTCAACCTAAGCAGCCTGATGTGACTGCTGATCTCTTAGCTAATTTGTCGCAGTGGTAAAAAATGTTGTCATTAAACAAAGGATCAGTTCATTGGGGCTCTATGGGTGTGATAAATGTCTGATTTTACACAGAATCGCTTGGTTCCACCCTATAAATCTACATGCAGAGTCTATTTTGGTATAAAGATCAAGCTATTAATAACACTGTGGAAAAAAACTCACATGCTTTCAATCATCTCCTTTGTGTGAGTGAATAAATCACCATGGTTGACTGAGCTGTGTAATATCTAAATCTGAAGCCTCAGAAAGGCAGAATAATAATATAATAAGAGCCTGAGGCTATTCTGCCCTACAAAGTCTAACTGCAGCAACTACGCAAAGGGTTAAACTGAGAAAAACTGCTTTTTTTAACTGGCCAGCCAAACTGGTTATATGTAATTCAGTGATATGACACTTTTTCTACAAGTTCTACATGTATTGATGATGTAATTGTTATGCTCATAAATCATGATGATTTATTTGACCTTTGACCCCAAAAATGTAGTTAGTGCACTCTGGTTTTGCTGTAAAAGGTTCTAATAGTGATGATAAACAGAGTGCAGTAACTATAATGTTGTTGTCTTCTTTCAGTTTTTATATTTTGTTTTCAGTGGATAAACATTTTCAAATTGATTTGTTATAAGTGTATTTAAAAGTGTTTAACAACTCTATTCAAAGATGTGTGTACTTCAGACCTAATATTATAAAATAAAGTTATATTTTAGTCTTAATATAATTTTATCTCACTTTTTTACTTAATTACTATCCAGATAATAATTTACTTATACTTATAATTTCTATTATTCTTGTCTTCACTATTCAACACAATGAATATTATTATATATTATTAAATATATTAAATATATTATTTGGACAGTTTCGACAAACCAGCATGGCTAATTATGCACAGCGTCTCCGCTGATCATAAACATAGTGATGGTGAATTAACCGGCATCACTAACTGTACACAGAGTGTCTGGTGCTTGTTGTAAACAAACAGAGATCACTAAGTGAACACCTCCTGCAGCAGCAGCACATACACACTGTACTGCTACAGAGCTAACTGTTAGCCTGTTAGCACATACACACTGTACTGCTACAGAGCTAACTGTTAGCCTGTTAGCACATACACACTGTACTGCTACAGAGCTAACTGTTAGCCTATTAGCACATACACACTGTACTGCTACAGAGCTAACTGTTAGCCTGTTAGCACATACGCACTGTACTGCTGCAGAGCTAACTGTTTTTGCTGTTTTCCTATAGAAACACAGAGCTAACACCTGTACTTCCTGTACTCACCGTGGCCTGTGAGCGAGCGTTATATTCAGCCTCCATCTTGGCCAGTCTGAGGTTGGTGTCCTCCAGCAGCTCCTGGATGTTCTCAGTGTGTTTCTTCTGCAGTTCAAACTTCTCTTGCTCCATCTCAGTGGCAATAGCATGCAGCTGGAAGGGCACAGAATGAAAACATATCAGCCACAGATCTTCCTCCCTGTGACGACTTTGCTTGATTTCTTTTTGCCACCATCTCTTTCATAATTTCCCTTTTCTTTAGGCATGTAATGTTCAGGGTTGGTACACTTTAGCAGGGGTCAAATTCAAGCATTTTTCAAGGACTTTCAAGGTCCATTTTCAAGCTTTTCCAGTATCTTCCACCTGTTGTAAATTGCATGTTTTAGATGAGTACTTACATACTAAAAGGGGGAGATTTCACTGAACCATACCAACAGTGATGGTGTTACACTTTCGGATAGGCTACTCTTTTTACATTGAACATGTGATTATCTATAGTCTATAGATGGATATAGTCAGATTGCAATAGAAGGAGTAAAAACGCAATTTACCCAGGGCAAAGAGCATTAATTCTGTGTATTTTTTAAAATAATTTTGTGTCTTTTTTTAGTAATTTTGTGTATATTTTTTGGTAATTTTGTGTCTTTTTGGGGAATTCTGTCTTTTTTTGATCATTTTGTGTCTTTTTTAGTAATTTTGTATATTTTTTGGGTCATTTTGTGCATTTTTTAAATAATTTTGTGTCTTTTTCTAGTAATTTTGTGTCTTTTTTGATCATTCTGTGTCTTTTTTTGGTCATTTTGTCTCTTTTTTTAATAACTTTGTGTCTTTTTTAGTAATTTTTTGTATTTTTTTGGTCATTTTGTGTCTTTTTAAAATAATGTGTCTTTTTTGGTAATTTAGTTTTTTTTTCTGTCTTTTTTTGGTCATTTTGCGTCTTTTTAAAGTAATTTAGTTTTTTTCTGTCTTTTTTGGTCATTTTGCGTCTTTTTTAAATGTGTACAAACCCTGAATGCCTTGCTTATTCAAGGGGAATAATAAACACAATTTATATGGCTAAGTAGTCTTTTTTCTTCCATTTATTATTACATCTGAGCAAAACTGTGCTCATTACATGTGACCCTGAAAGGATAAGCGGGAATTTCATTAGGATCTCATTGAGCTCCAACAGCTCGGTTAGCTGCAGCTATCGGGAGTGAAAACGCAATTTACCCAGGGCAAAGAGCATTAATTTGTGTCTTTTTTTAGTAATTTTGTTGGTCATTTTGTGAATTTTTTAACAATTTTGTGTCTTTTTGTGCCTTTTTGTGTCTTTTTTTGGTAATTTTGTGTCTTTTTTGGTAATTTTGTGTATTTTTTTTGTCATTTTGTGTCTTTTTTTGGTCATTTTGTGTCTTTTCTAAATAATTTTGTGAATTTTTTTGTAATTTTGTGTATTTTTTTGGTCATTTTCTGTCTTTTTTCAATAATTTTGTGTCTTTTTTGGTAATTCTGTGTCTTTTTATTGGATCATTTTCCATCTTTTTAAAGTAATTTAGTTTTTTTCTGTCATTTTGTGTCTTTTTGGGTATTTTTGTGTCTTTTTTGGTAATGTGTACAAACCCTGAATGCCTTGCTTATTCAAGGGGAATAATAAACACAATTTATATGACTAAGTAGTCTTTTTTCTTCCATTTATTATTACATCTGAGCAAAACTGTGCTCATTACATGTGACCCTGAAAGGATAAGCGGGAATTTCATTAGGATCTCATTGAGCTCCAACAGCTCGGTTAGCTGCAGCTATCGGGAGTGAAAACGCAATTTACCCAGGGCAAAGAGCATTAATTTTTCAGCACTAAAAAAACCCACACTAACTTAAGCACAGCATGAAAGAATAAAGATTTTTCTCTAACAGTGCAGCAGAGCCTGCCTGCCTGCCTGGCTGCTTGCAGCAAAGTCTGCTAGTCTCATGCTATCAAACAGCCTTCCTGTGGCTCAGGGCTGCTTACAGGGGGTTGGGCTGCACAATATCCAAACCCTTCAACTTCTCCTCGTACCTTCTTCTCCCACTCGTTTTTCAGGGAGTCGGCGCTCTGATCCGACATCTTCTTCAGCTCAGCAATCTGCTTCTCTTTGCTCTCAGAGATGACCTGGGATTCCCGCAGCACACTTTGAACTGTGGAAGAGCACATACACAAACACACCGAGAGCAGTCAGGCCCTGCCTCGGGGTGTGTGAACAGATGGACACACACACACACACACACACACATATACACTAACAGACACACACTCATTGATACGCTGTCAGTAAATCAATGTCAATAAAAGATATTGCTTCTATCAAATGGCCAGCAGCGCTTCTCTCTGCCAAGTTTCTCATCAGATGCTTTTAGAGACAGAAGAAAGAAGTGGAGAGCAACAGGGAAGAAGGAAATTAAGCACGGAGAATAACGCACATATATGACATATTGAGAGATTAAACTTTACAGCATGGGTCTCAAACTCGTGGCCCCCGGACCAATTGAGGCCCTCGTGACGATATTTTGTGGCCCAAACCTTGATATGAAAGTTTAATGTGAGTTTTATATGAATGGCACTTTACCATGTTGTGTGTGGAAGGTCCCTTTAATTACTTTTTTTGGTAATTTTGTCTTTTTTAAATAATTTTGTGTCTTTTTTTAATAATCATGTCTTTTCTGTAATACTTTGGTGTCTTTTTTTTGTAATTTTGTGTCTTCTTTAATAATTTTGTGTATTTTTTGGGTGATTTTGTGTCTTTTTTTAAACAATTTTGTGTCTATTTTAGTCATTTTGTG